>NW_028319466.1:452500-582500 GCF_062004578.1 Staurois parvus
GCATTAAATAATCCACAACCCCCCACCCCAATATTAGGACAGATCACCCTGTATCCCTAACAGGCACAGGGTGACTTACACATAATAGGGATATAAGGATCTGAGACAGGGGTCTCCCCACCTCTCCAAAGTGAGCTGGGTTCGATGGGTCCCCCACCCAAAGTGACTCCCATCACAGTGATCTTGTGCAAAGATCAGGTTTAAATGGCCTGTTTGGGGTAGTAAACGTGCCATAATGTCTGCGGGTCCCTGGAGGTCCCTATTCTATGCGCAACCACTACTGTTTTTATGTCTGGAGCTCAGGAGCAGTGAAATTTCAGACTGTCTGCTTATGTGGTGGACATGCCAGGTGTTGGTCCCTGGAGCCTGTTCATGCTCCATTTAAACATTAGATAAGGAACATAGGGCAGCACACTGGTATTATCACTTCCTTCAGCAAGTTTTGTTGAACAAAGAGTACATCTTGCTCACCTCCACCTGATGGGCCACCCCGCTAATGCGTTTCACCCTGCGGGCCTTAATTGTAGAGAAGGGTGAAACGCGTTGGTGTTGGTCCTTCAGGTGATGGTGGGCAAGATTTCCTGTACATGCAATGAAATTTGAAGGAAGGATGTGCCGGTGTGCAGCCCCTATGTTCCTTATCTAGTGTTTTCTGTTTCAATATTCTTATTGTTAGGAAAGTTTTGATTTTTAAGAATATAGCAAGCTCAAAATACGCCCTCGCAGGGGCAGAGCAGAACAATTACATATAAACAGGGACATCCTGCTAACTTGTATTAGTCAAATAACAAAAAGTCCGATGACATCAAGAAGGGAAGGCAAACAGCCGAGCCAAATAGCAGCAGTAATCCAACATAATATTGGAAAAAAGAGAAAAGAAAAGAACTTAAAAGAAAAGAGAAAATAAAACAAAAGGGAATCAGAAAGAAAACATGAAAGAAGGGAAACTAAAGGGATCACGGATCCAGGGCTAGCACCAGCAGCGACTATAGGAGGCCATAACTAGTAGGAGGCAGGGATGGTAAGGAATAGCGTATTCAAGGTTCCTTATCTAGTGTTTTATATGGAGCATGAACGGGCTCCAGGGACCAGCACCTGGCGTGTCCACCACATAAGTAAACAGTCTGAAATCTCATCGCTGCTGAGCTCCAGACATAAAAAATAGTAGTGGTTGCACATAAGATAGGGACCTCCAGGGACCCGCAGACATGCTGGCACGTTTACTGCCACCAAACAGGCTATTTAAACCTGAGCTCTGCACAAGATCACTGCTGAATGGTCTTCGGTCTTGCTTCTGTGTTCCTGACCCTGATACCTCTACTGACTCTGGTTTTGACATGTCTTCCATCTAACTATGTTTGCTGCCTATCTCCATTACTAACCTCGGCATGGACTTCTGACCTAAGATTCTCTCCATCGACTCTGTACTTTGCTGCCTGCCTGTTGCCAACGTTTGCGTATTCCTGACTCTGATCCTACCTATGATTTGGTGCCTTCTTGCTCAGCTTTTACTGGACCCATCTTGTGGCTTGACTCCGCTTATAGTTGGACTTAGCGTATCCATGGTGTACCACCAGCTGTACTCCTGCTTAACTGATGCCAGCACTCCAAAGTTTCAGTCTCCAGTGTCTGCACCCTGGCACTTGTGCCTTTCCATCGCCCTTGCAGACTCAACTTCCAGGGGTGTTCCATCGGGAATCGTGCAAGAGGCCACATTTGTCTTCTCAGGCTCTGCCTACAGGTATGTGACACCCTGGTTGAGAATGGCTGCACTATCCGAAACATCAGGAGTTGTTGGATAACAGTGGCACCCAGGACTCTGCAAGAGAGTAAAGTTTCGCCCCGTCGCTCCATGGAAAGGTGAGCATTCATCCTCATCTCTTCAAGAATGCCTTTTTTTATTTTGTGGAGTAACGAGAATGTGAAGTGCCACACCACTACTTACAGGTCCAGATGCAACTTTATTCCATTAAAAGTCGGGTACAATCCAAAAAGTAATCAACGCATTTCTTGTGCCCAAACGTCCCCTTCATCAGGGCTTAATCGGCAACAAGGCAGGCTGCCAAACAAGCTGCTGCTAAGTCCTGGCGTCAGGGCTCTGTCCTCGGCAGAGGTGTTAGGAGACCTGGCACTCCTGCCAGTACCTTGCATGGCCGCAGAAGTTCACATCGGCTCAAATTTGGCGCCAAGCGGCCATTTCCTGTTAACGACTCGGCTTGCTCCTGGACCTGTCTGCTCTGTTTAACCCTGACCTGACCCTGGCTTGTCTAAAGGATCTTCTCTCCTGCTCTCTGTGTATGAGCTCGGCTGTCCCTTTTGACTACGTCTGCTCTGATCCCCACCTGGCACCCGACCAGGGGCGGACTGATAACTCACGGGGCCCCTGTGTCCTCGCCCACACTGAAACCACACCCAAAAAAGCCTATGAAAGGTACCAGGGGCATCTCATGGGGCCCCTTACTGACCCCGGGCCCTCGGGCAATGCCCAAGTTCCCAAATGGTCAGTCCATCCCTGCACCTGACCTTGGCTCGAACTGGTTATCCTGTGATCCTCTGTTCTCTGGCAGACCTGCATACCACACACAAGCGCCCCTGCTTGCAGACCCCATCTCAGCACATCAGCCCTGCTCCTGGGTGGACCACCAAACAAGCACTCCCACAGGTGACCTGTGCTACTCTGGGCCTGCTGTCCCACCTTCAGGGGAGTCTGGAACTTAGCCGCAAGGGAATCCCTCTCTCCACTGGCCTCTGTCACTAGGTACGTGATACCTGTGCTTATAATTCACATTGGAAAAAATACAATGGTAGGTTCAGTTCACTTCTGATTTGTTCACTTGCCAGTCAAGCCCTGAAGGGGGTGCTTGGTCTTACGAAACGCGTTGGAAACTTTTTGGATTGTACCCCTGACTCTAAAGGGAATAAAGGTGTATCTGGACCTCTTAGCAGCGGTGAGGCGCTACGATTTCAATTCTCGTTACATTACACTCCAAGCCAAGGAGACTGGGGAGATCCTTGGGGGTGCAGAAGCCACCTGCTCGGGAACCAGATCAATACCTTAAGATAACAAAAGCAGTAAGATCACCCTACAAGTCCAGCGCCATCTTTCCACATTCTTCAGCTTATTTTGGTGAGTGACAGGATCACTTTATCACTTTTAGAAGATTATATACATTCTGCCGATCACTTTCATATGTATATTTAAAAAAAGGAAAGATCCTTTAAAATGACAGTCTATTCTCTTTAAATGTTTAAATGTCTTCTTTTGTTACATAGTGACCCTATATTAGGTTACGCCGCCGTCTCCCTTTATAAGCAGCTCTGTAGTTTGGACTTCTTTCACTGCTCATAAAGCCATCTCTAGAGGTTTATAGGTGAGTTATAAGGGTAATAAAAATGAATGGGGAGCTGAAGGATGGCGCGTTTCCTGGTAGCAGCGAAAAGGGAAAGGAGCCCCTAGGTCTGCTCTCTGATTAACCTTCTGAACAAAGAGGGACGAGCACTGGAGCATTGTGGGAAATTCCTGCGCGGTTCTGTCTGTACACTTGTTCCTGAAATAAATCTGTAGCTTTTGGTCGGCTCAATCAATCTTCCAAATTACGTATGTATGTTCTTTCATTTAGTTTATATTGCAAAACATGTTCTTGCTATTCATTTTAAATTCTATTTATTTATTAACCGCGGAGAAGTAATTGAAGCAGAGGAATAAAAACAGACGTCCGTATGAAAATTAGAATTTTTTACAAGAAAAAGGGGGGGAAATGACTAAATAAGGATATGTATTAAATTGTTCACCGTTGTTGTGTATTTAAACATTTATCCAGTAAAGCGGTACTGAACTCCCCACCCCCCTGGTCTGGTCACATGATCCTCCCCAGTGGCCGGCTTCAGTGAAGAGGAGAGATCGCTGACAACGGCTGCAATGACTGTGAGAGATGTCACCCATAGGCTTTACTATGGGGCATTCGTCGTCGGCTGTCCCTCCTCTACACTGAAACCGGTGCTGAGAGCTAGGGCTGGGACAAGGGGTGGGCAGAAGGGGCGGCTGCCCTGGGCGCAATGGTTTGCTGTAGGTAGGGGGGGCGCCTTCCTTCTGTTACAAGGGACAAGAATAGTGACAGCAGCACAAGAGAGTAACTGCGGGGCGTAGAATCCTTGCACATCATGAACCTGGGAAGGGGGGTGCAGTTTGGCATCTTTGCCCTGGGCGCTGGATGACCTTGTCCTGGCGCTGCTGAGAGCCGAACATGTGACTGGACGGTCACACCCTCAGAATAGGTTCGTATGCGGATCTTTGCTTTATAGGGTAGATAGTATAGGGCTATAATTGGGGTGGGAGCAGATTTAAGTTTAGATAGTTTTTGACTGGTCTTCCACTTGAACCACTTCCCGTCCAGCCGCTGTATATAAAAGGCCAGACGGTGGCAGAACAGGGGCGGGTTGCCGTTCATAAATGGCGCCTGCCATTTTGGATTGTGCGCGCTCCTAGAGAGGACAATCCAAAGGACACAACGGAACACCGATCGCTGTACAGGACCTTTGTGTGAGGTCCCGATCATGTGACCACAGATTGGCCAATCAGTGATCACATGAATAGTAGTAAGCAAGACGCCACTTCTGACATCATTGCTTACTACGTGTGAAATCTGTGAGTGATCACAGAGATCACATGGTACAGGGCTATTCACAACAGCCTTGTACCATGTGACAAGCTGTGACCAATTACAGCTCTCACAGCATTTCTCAATGGCTGCAAGAATGCAGCCAGAGAAGGAGAAATGATTGCTTTTACACCCATAAAGGCTGTAAAAGCAATCAGTGTAAAGAAAAAAAAAAAAATCTTCATCACCCCCCACAAGTAGTACAGTGTCACTATGGTGACACTGTACTGCTAGTGTGACAGTATGTAAAAAAATAAATAATATTAAAAAAAAATAAAAATGTAAAAAAAAGTTTAAAAAAATATAATTTTTAGTTATAAACTAATTTGGGTTATTTTTTTTTTTACTAAAAAGATAACTGAATAATTTTTGGCCAAGATTTAAGAAGAAAGATTATTTATTTGCAAAATTTTATAAGAAAAACACTTTTTTTTTTCAAAATTTTGTGGACATTTTCATTTATATAGCAAAAAATAAATAAAAATCCCAGCGGTGAATAAATACCACCAAAATAAAGTTTTATCTGTCTCAAAAAAATGCTAAAAAATTCATATGGGTACAGTATTGCATGACCGCGCAATTGTCATTCAAAGTGTGATAGCGCTGAAAGCTGAAAATTGGCCTGGACAGAAAGGGGGGGGGGGGAGTGTCCGGACTGGAAGGGGGGGAAAGTGTCCGGACTGGAAGGGGGGGAAAGTGTCCAGACTGGAAGGGGGGGAAAGTGTCCAGACTGGAAGGGGGGGAAAGTGTCCGGACTGGAAGGGGGGGAAAGTGTCCGGACTGGAAGGGGGGGAAAGTGTCCGGACTGGAAGGGGGGGAAAGTGTCCGGACTGGAAGGGGGGGAAAGTGTCCGGACTGGAAGGGGGGGAAAGTGTCCGGACTGGAAGGGGGGGAAAGTGTCCGGACTGGAAGGGGGGGAAAGTGTCCGCACTGGAAGGGGGGGAAAGTGTCCGCACTGGAAGGGGGGGAAAGTGTCCGCACTGGAAGGGGGGGAAAAGTGTCCTGACTGGAAGGGGGGGAAAGTGTCCGGACTGGAAAGGGGGGGAAAGTGTCCGAACTGGAAGGGGGGGAAAGTGTCCGGACTGGAAGGGAGGGAAAGTGTCCGTACTGGAAGGGAGGGAAAGTGTCCGGACTGGAAGGGGGGGAAAGTGTCCGGACTGGAAGGGGGGGAAAGTGTCTGGACTGGAAGGGGGAGAAAGCGTCCGGACTGGAAGGGGGAGAAAGCGTCCGGACTGGAAGGGGGAGAAAGCGTCCGGACTGGAAGGGGGGGAAAGTGTCCGGACTGGAAGGGGGTGAAAGTGTCCGGACTGGAAGGGGGTGAAAGTGTCTGGACTGGAAGGGGGGGAAAGTGTCTGGACTGGAAGGGGGGGAAAGTGTCCGGACTGGAAGGGGGGGAAAGTGTCCGGACTGGAAGGGGGGGAAAGTGTCCGGACTGGAAGGGGGTGAAAGTGTCTGGACTGGAAGGGGGGGAAAGTGTCCGGACTGGAAGGGGGGGAAAGCGTCTGGACTGGAAGGGGTTAACTCTCTAGTATGTACCAAAATCAGTGATATCTGTTTTGGATCGGCTACATAAATATGACGTGGAGCAGTCTATGATAACAGATCAATAATCTGCACCCCATTGCTGTTGCTGTCTGTAATGGGGTTAACATTCGTATTTCCCTTCCAGGCTGATTGACATAGCGCGGAAGCTGGACAAGGCCGAGCGGGAACCGCTGTCAAGGTGCGCTTACTATTTTAAGAAGCTCCAGCACCATGGCTATGCGGCTGAGACGTACATGAAGATTGGGGATCTGAAGGCCCTGGTCATTCTACATGTGGAGACACAGCACTGGGATGAGGTAAGTGACCATTGCTGTGCTCATAGGGCATTGTATCCAAAATAAGGGAACGTGTCTGAAAGGCGAATCCCAGGTATGGATAGGTTTTACATCGTTACATTGGTCCAACTGGGGTCAGTGTAACTATGCGCGTACCATATCTGTGGGATCGCCGGAGATGCACCACTAAGCTCTGGTTCACAGTAGTGCGGCTTGTCATGCGACTTCAGAATTAGTTGCATTAACAGCAATGGAACAATTTAAATCGCAGTGACTCAAGTTGTAGCGACTTTGAAAAAGGTTCCTGCACTATTTTTGTTCAACTTTATTGCAACTTGCATTGACGTCTGTTAAACAAAGTCTCACAAAGTGTCAGCAAGCCACAATGAAGTCACACTGAATAGTCAGCTTTGAAGTTGCATGAAGTGCGATTTCAAAGCCGCACTGGCCGGAACCAGGGCTAATACAGTGATTTCCACTTGCTTCTGGGTCCTGTGCTGCATTGTGAACTGAGGAGGTCAGCCACTTGGCACAGGTGCTATTCAGAGATTGCCTTGCATTTTCCATAGGTGTGGTATATGCATATATTGGTCCAAGCTGAACCAATGCAACAATGTAAAGGTTGGTATGACTGGAATGTGTCCTTTATGTGAATCTGTGTTTTGCCTAAGCAGTACAAATCGACAGGTTTGCTCTAATCCAGACTCATCACCTTACTAACCGTTCCATATCTGCCATCCCTCTCTGCCAATCCCTCCACTGGTCTCCACTCAGTGTCCTCCACCCCTCTCTGCCAATCCCTCCACTGGTCTCCACTCAGTGTCCTCCACCCCTCTCTGCCAATCCCTCCACTCAGTGTCCTCCACCCCTCTCTGCCAATCCCTCCACTGGCCTTCACTCAGTGACCTCCACCCCTCTCTGCCAATCCCTCCACTGTCCTCCACTCAGTGTCCTCCACCCCTCTCTGCCAATCCCTCCACTCTGTGCCCTCCACCCCTCTCTGCCAATCCCTCCACTCAGTGTCCTCCACCCCTCTCTGCCAATCCCTCCACTGGCCTTCACTAAGTGACCTCCACCCCTCTCTGCCAATCCCTCCACTGTCCTCCACTCAGTGTCCTCCACCCCTCTCTGCCAATCCCTCCACTCAGTGTCCTCCACCCCTCTCTGCCAATCCCTCCACTGGCCTCAATTCAGTGTCTTCCACCCAGTGTCCTCCATCCCTCTCTGCCATTCCCTCCACTGTCCTCCACTCCGTGTCTTCCACCCAGTGTCCTCCACCCCTCTCTGCCAATCCCTCCACTGACCTCCACTCAGTGTCCTCCATCCCTCTCTGCCAATCCCTCCACTCAGTGTCCTCCATCCCTCTCTGCCAATCCCTCCACTGGCCTCCACTCAGTGCCCTCCATCCCTGTCTGCCAATCCCTCCACTGACCTCCACTCGGTGTCCTCCACCCCTCTCTGCCAATCCCTCCACTGCCTTCCCATTGCCCAACAAATAAAATTCAAAACATTAACAATAACATATAAAGCCATTTATAACTCCGCCCCAAATTATATCATCAATCTTGTCTCCAAATATCACTCAAACCGTCCTGTTCGCTCCTCCCACGACCTCCTGCTCTCTAGCTCCCTTGACTCCTCCTCCCATGCTCATCTCCAGGACTTCTCCAGAGCTTCCCCCATCCTTTGGAACTCTCTACCCTAATCTATCAGACTATCGCCTACTCTGCTCACTTTTAGGCGATCTCTGAAAACCTCTCTCTTCAGGGAAGCCTATCCTGCCCTCAGCTAATAATGGAATCTTCTACTCCTCCTACCAGTCCATCCCCCCACAGTTATTACCTTTTCTACCACTAGCCCCTCCCTCTTAGATTGTAAGCTTCCAGGATCAGGACCCTCCTATCCCTCTTGTATTGAACTGTATTGTTGCTGTATTGTCTCCCGTTATAATGTAAAGTGCTGAGCAAACTGTTGGCGCCATAAATCCTGTATAATAATAATAATATATAAATCCTGTATAATAATAATAATAATATATAAATCCTGTATAATAATAATAATATATAAATCCTGTATAATAATAATAATAATATATAAATCCTGTATAATAATAATAATATATAAATCCTGTATAATAATAATAATAATAATATATAAATCCTGTATAATAATAATAATATATAAATCCTGTATAATAATAATAATAATATATAAATCCTGTATAATAATAATAATATATAAATCCTGTATAATAATAATAATAATATATAAATCCTGTATAATAATAATAATATATAAATCCTGTATAATAATAATAATGCAGACTTTCACAGATGTAACTCTTAACGTCCCACCAATCCCTCCCCCATTCCTTATAGCCATTGTGAATGAAAAAAAAAGTGTATAGGCTATGAGTGGCAGGAGTTGTAACTTATGCAGGGCTCTGGACTCCGAACTTGATAGCACCGACAGGCCTAGTACTGTCACATGTTCCTCTATAAACAGAAGTAATGGGTATTTTTTTTGGCTCACATTGCTGAACAGAGCAGCAAAGGAAAGGTAAGTATACGCAATATGGCCAAACGTATGTGCACACCCTTCCAAATGACCGCGTTCAGGTGTTCTCCAGTGAGGAGGTACTGTTAATGCTACAGCATACTAAGAAATGTTAGACGATTATGCGCGTCCAACTTTTTGGTAACAAATAGGAGCAAGGCTCTGTTCTGTTCCAGCTTGGCTGTGCCGCTGTGTACAAATCCAGCTCCATAAATGCACAGTGTGACCAGTTTGGGGTGGAGGAACTTTTATGTCCTTCACAGAGCCCAGACCTGAACTCTACTGAACACTTTTGGGATGAAACGAATGCCAATGGCGAGCCAGATCTTCTTGTCCAACATCTGTACAAATCTCTTTCTGGGCAAATTCCCCCAGGGTCACTCCAAATCTGATGGAAAGCCCTCCCAGAAGAGTGAAGCTGCTATGGGCACACAAGATATGGGGTGGGCAACTCCATATTAATACCTGAGAGTTTGGAATGGGATGTCCAACAGGCTCATATAAGTGGGGTAAGCTGTCCACAAACCTTTGGCCATGTTGTTAAAGTGGAACTTCATTCTTCTCAATCAACATCGACTATTTTCAATTCTTACGCTGCTAGTATTAGTAAAGAGATAGGAAGGTATATTATATTATTATTATGCAGGATTTATATAGCGCCAACAGTTTGCTCAGCGCTTTACAATATTGTACTTTTTTTTTTTTTTTTTTTTTTTTACATTTCTTCAGTTACGTCCTGGTTTCCAGGCCTAGGTAAATTATGTCATATGTCCCAGGAGTTTTCAGGAGGGGAGGAGGGGCTTTCTCTGTTAAGCACACCCTCCTGCCTACATGCCTGAGCTAAGGGCAAATGGATTCCACAAAGTAAATGATACTTGAATCATCTGCTCTTACTCAAGTTGACCACAGCTAGAAATGCCGGGGGGGGGGGGGGGGGGGCGTTTTTCTCAGCAAAATTAAAGCGTAGACATGAATGGATAGGGGAATATGCTTTGAATATTAAAAATTAATTAAATAGTGTTTTTGTTTTGTGGTGTTCAGATGCCGTGCAGTTCTGATTTAATGCTGCTAGGGATGGAGGATTAAAGCCAAACAAACCAAAGGATTATTCCTGGAACGTTGGTGTGTAACACTTTTTGGTTCCTGCACTTCCAGTTCCATAGCGGCTAATTTTTAAAGGCTACTGTAATGAAAAGTGTCTGTATTGTCCAAACGGAGCAGACGCATTCCATCTGTCATTTTCCTGGTAGAAATTTAGAAGGTCAGCAAATATTTTCCGCTGGCAACTCTTCAGTCACAAGTTCTTTCTTTAATTGGCCTGGCCTGTTTTGACTAAACAGCAGGGCAGCCATTTTTTTTGCTGGTCTGCGGCTTACATGCTTTATGTAAATTCTTCTCAGGCCTTCCTCCTGGTAGAGAAATATCCAGAATATAAGGACGAGGTGTATGTCCCCTATGCCCAGTGGCTGGCAGAGAATGACCGCTTTGAGGAAGCTCAGAAAGGTAAGTAAACCTCCTAAAATTGTGTGTATGTGTATATATATGTATATATGTGTGTGTATATATTTATGTGTGTGTATATATATATATATACAGTTGCAAGAAAAAGTATGTGAACCCATTGGGATTACGTGGAGTTTTGCATGAATTGGGCATAAAATGTGCTCTGAACGTCATCTAAGTCACAACAATAGAAGAACACAGTCTGCTGAACATAATACTACACAAACATTAGATGTTGCCATGGTTTAATTGCACATAACATGTAAACATTCACAGTGCAGGGAGGAAAAAGTATGTGAGGCCCTAGCTTAATGACTTCTCCCAGAGCTAATTGGAGCCAGGAGTGAGCCAACCTTGACTCCAATCAGTGTGATGATATTGGATGTGTTGCTGACAGCTGTCCTGCCCTTAAAAAATACACACCTGTTTTGGGTTTACTGGTTTCAAGAAGCACTGTCTGATGTGAACCATGCCTCGCAGAAAAGATCTCTCAGAAGACCTACGATCAAGAATTGTTGACTTGCATGAAGCTGGAAAGGGTTACAAAAGTATTTCCAAAAGCCTTGATGTTCATGTGTCCACGGTAAGACAGACTGTCTACAAATGGAGAAAGTTTAGCACTGTTGCTACTCTCCCTAGGCGTGGTCGTCCTGTAAAAATGACTGCAAGACCACAGCGCAGAATGCTGCATGAGGTAAAGAAGAATCCCAGAGTGTCAGCTAAAGACCTACAGAAATCTCTGGCACATGCTAACATTTTTGTTGACACATCTACAATAAAGAAAACATTAAACAAGAATGGAGTACATGGGAAGACACCACGGAGGAAGCCATTGCTGTCCAAAAAGAATATTGCAGCACGTTTGAAGTTTGCAAAAGAGCACCTGGATGTTCCACAGCACTACTGGCAAAATATACTGTGGACAGATGACACCAAGATTGAGTTGTTTGGGAAGAACACACAACACTATGTGTGGAGAAAAAAAGACACAGCACACCAACATCAAAACCTCATCCCCACTGTGAAACATGGCGGAGGGAGCATCATGGTTTGGGGCTGCTTTGCTGCCTCAGGGCCTGGACGGATTGTTGTTATTGATGGGAAAATGAATTCCAGAGTTTATCAAGACATTTTGCAGGAAAACGTACAACCATCTGTCCGCCAACTGAAGCTCCGCAGAGGATGGGTGATGCAACAGGACAATGACCCAAAGCATACAAGTAATTCAACAAAACAATGGCTGCAACAGCACAGAATATGCCTTCTGGAGTGGCCCAGTCAGAGTCCTGACCTCAACCCCGATTGAAATGCTGTGGCATGACCTTAAGAGAGCGATTCACAACAGACATCCCAAGAATATTGCTACACTGAAACAGTTTTGTGAAGAGGAGTGGTCCAAAATTACTCCAGATCGTTGTGCAGGTCTGATCTGAAACTACAGGAAACGTTTGGTTGAGGTTATTGCTGCCAAAGGAGGGTCAACCAGTTATTAAATCCAAAGGTTCACATACTTTTTCCTCCCTGCACTGTGAATGTTTACATGTTATGTGCAATTAAACCATGGCAACATCTAATGTTTGTGTAGTATTATGTTCAGCAGACTGTGTTCTTCTATTGTTGTGATTTAGATGACGTTCAGAGCACATTTTATGCCCAATTCATGCAAAACTCTACGTAATCTCAATGGGTTCACATACTTTTTCTTGCAACTGTGTATATATATATATATGTATATATATATGTATATATATATGTATATGTATATATATATATATATATATATATATATATATATATATATATATATATATATATATATAAAATCAGCATAAATGAGTACATCCCAACAGGTTTGTCAGAAAACCTTCACTTTCCTTTCAGAATTCACATTTTCTATGGGACAGTATGTTACAAAATTCTCCCACAAATGTAGGCCATTGATTGCCGACCAGATTTGCTAATTTGCACCAACAAAAAAACTATTTTTCCAACCAAATTCATTCAAGACCATGTTGCAGGAATAGAGAGAAAACAGGTGGCGCGCACACACCTAGTGCATTATCCAAGGTTTATTGTAAGGAGTGAAAGAATAATAAAACATACTCACAGACGAAGCATGTATCTAAAAAGCATAGAAAAATGACAATGGCCACAACGGCAGGCAAGGTGTTCTCACTGTCAGTGCGGTCAAATGGCTGACGTGTTTCGGGGACGAATCCCTTTCCTCAGAGCTGATGACCAGCCTCTGATGCTGATGTATGATGAATGGAAAGTAAGAGCCTTGCTGTTGATGCCTCATAATAATGCATTAGGTGTGTGCGCCACCTGTTTTCTCTCTATCCAGTGGCTGATTTCCCCGTCTGAGGAGGGCTGCACCCCTGAAGCATTTTCTTTGGTTGTTGCTGTCCTGGTACCCTTGACTTCCCTTTTGGCTGTGCATATCCTGAGGCGCTGGAGAGTACATACGATATCCGGTTCATGTTGCAGGAATGAATACACCCCAATGAAAATCTTAGGAACAAAGCTAAATTTTAGACAACTAAATCCTAATTAACAAGAATTCAACTACAGGCGAGTCTAATTATTCATTAAACCGGTGTCCAGCAGACAGTTGATTATAAAAGGGCGTTACTTAACAAAGAAAACCCCGCCCATTTCATGATGTCAGCAATGGCACCACATGGAAGAGAAAAGTCACAAGGCCTGAGGAAGAAAATCATTTCTTTACACAAGAAAGGTGAAGGCTACAAGAAGATCTGCAAAGCTTTACTGATCAGTCAGAATACTGTAGCAAAAGTGATACAAAGATGGAACTGCAACCATCTCTCAGAGACGTCCAGGCCATCCATGGAAGTTAACACCTCAACAGGAGCGTGTTTTGATGAAAAGGGTTGAAGAAAATCTCCATCCAAGATCGCTGCAGTTAGCTAAAGAAGTAGAAAGCCAAACTTGGGTGATTGTTTCCCTTGAAACCAGCAACAATGGACACTCATCCCAGTAACAGTGTGTGTGTGTGTATGTATGTATGTATGTGTGTATATATATATATATATATATATATATATATATATATATATATATATATATATATATATATATATATATATATTATATAATATTGGTTTTGAAAGCTTCATTTGTCCCTTTTGCACCGTAGCCTTTCACAAAGCCGGTCGCCAGGATGAGGCCGTCCGAGTGCTGGAGCAGCTTACCCATAATGCCGTGGTGGAAAGCAGGTTTAATGACGCTGCTTATTATTACTGGATGCTGTCCATGCAGTGTCTGGAAATTGCACAAGGTGCGTAGAAACTTCATGTAAACCATTTGTTTACCAGATTATGGAAATGTTCCCTTCAAATGATTCAATGTTAGCTGATGATAAATAATATAAAGACATTCCACATATCATGATTTCTTTTATTTTTTAATTCTACTTATCTAAGAAATATATTTTGTTCTGTTCGATCACAGCTCAGTTCTGTGGATGGGTCAGCTCTTGTCAATGTAGCCTCCCTAGCGGTCTGATTATGTCAGTATTTCTGTGCTCAAAGCGGTACATTTTTTTGCATGGAAATATGTATTTTTTTTTTTATTGCAGGCCTGTAATTTTTAGGAATAACTCACTGAAATCTGTCCGAACAAGAGTCTAGTAAACATCCCGGGGAGGATAAAATTTGAAACACGAAATCATAAATTATAATTTAATAAATAACCATAAAAAATAATAATATAATAATAATAAATTTAATTCAATAATATAATCAAACCAAAAACACTGAAATGTGAAATAGAGCGCCAAGTTCGCACATCGCTGAGCTCAGTCGCAGAATCGTTTTCAGTGTCTGATGAGGAATTTCCCCCAAACACGAATTCTTCTGCGCTCTAGGACCCAGGCAGGTGGCAAATAGATGGAACCAGAACTAGAAAAACAGCGGCCACCAGTGCTTCAAAGGTTGTGCAGCTCCAAACAAGGCTGGGGAAACCCGACCAACACTGCAAAGCGAAATAAAAACGAGAAGCGCACAAACCTTGCGCATTACCTCAGTAAACAGAAATAAACCTTCTGATGAAGAAGGTCTGGCCTTCGAAACGCGTCAGATGAACTGAGTGCTTACCCCCACGATGGGACTCGCGCTGGCCCTCTATCTCTGAAGTCCCTGTGAGGACTTACATGCCTGATTTTATTCGCTGTTTGTGAGTACCTTTCTTTTTAATAAATTTCTGTTTACTGAGGTAATGCGCAAGGTTTGTGAGGAATTTCCCCCACCAATCATTATCACTCAATTCTGCAAGTGGTTCTGATTTACTATCGCTGTTCTCTAGCCGGTCTAAAACCGCGTCTGACCTAAAGGGACGCTTTTTGGACGCCATGGACGTTTCTCAGTTTCCAGGCAGAAAGAACAGTAAAAATGCAGGCAGGGCGCCGGACAAAGCACTCGGGACAAAATGTATGTGAAATGGTTTGATACAGGAATGTTATACTATGTGATTTTAGTGAATGTCACTTTTTGACATTTTTAAACTTCCCGCCAGTTCCGTCCCCCGTACGTCCCGACGTTGCAGGGAACGGAACCCGGAAGACAGATGCCGGCATCGGCCGGAGGACATTACAGGGGACACTGCAGGGGGGACATCGCAGGAGCGCAGGACAAGGTAAGTGAAGAAGGGATCCCGGAGCAACGCTGCAGTGTATTCCCGAATGTAGCTCGGGGGGGGGGTTACCGCTTCTGGTGCTGAAACTTTACCCCGAGCTACACTCGGGAATACCGCCAGGAGGGTTAAAGAACTGCTCCTATATATGCCCCTACTATGAAATCGTGACACGGGTTCAGCACGGTGTTATATGTTTTTTTGGTAGGATTGTAATACTGTTCTGGATACCACACAGGAAATAGGGGAAAATCTGGAATACTGACTGCAACAAAAATCAGAAACGGGTCCTAGTCTTCATCCACTCTATACAAAACTTAAAAAATAGTTTGCTTACATGCTTAGTAATTTGATTTTCCAACCTTAGAATAAAACATGCAAATCCATTGCAGTAGCTTAAACCTGAACTTCAGGCAAACAGGTGAATACAAAGAATTAATACAGATAAGGAGCTGTTTTATCTGCCAAAGGATTTGTTTTTCTGTCCTTCCACTCCTGAGATTTGCACAGCCCTGTTTGACAGGGTAGGAGACCTAATTGTTCTTTTTCTGAAGTTAAGTTACACTGACAGATCCTGTCTCTCCCCCAGCTTGTGAATGAATGGTGAAGGGAGAAGCAGCAGACGGATCAGCTCATCTTTCACTCTGCTCTCTCCTCATGTCAGCATGTTCATTGTTAGCCCATGAGCACTGTCACACAAATAATTGGCTCCTTTTCCCTCTCCCAGTCTGAGATCTGCTGTGCAAGGTTTTGCAAAAGCAGGTCAAATTCTCATTGCTTGTATTTTTAAAATAAATTTAATAATGTGTTTACAAATACAGAGCTGCAGTAATTTGTGTCTTTTACATCTGCCTGGAGCTGGGCTTTAATACTGAAATAAGGACATTTAAGGGAGAAGCATAGCCAAAGCTATTTTGCCTTTACATCTCCTGGGGATCACAGGAGTGCAGTTCATTCTGCATTCCTATGACCTGTTTCAGCTGACTGCAGCTTAAAGCCCATTGTCTGCTGAGGTCACTCAGCATGATCAGGAATGATCCCTACTTTAGAGTTAGGATGCACCCAAATGCCTGGGCCAGCACCTAGCTCAACCTTTCAGCGAGGCGCTGCAAGCTGGAGCCACTGAGATCCTGAGCCAGCCGATCCCGCCCCCTCCATAGCCTGCCGCTCCCGCCCCCTCCATAGCCTGCCGCTGCCACCCCCTTCAAAACCTGCCGCTCCCACCCTCTCCATAGCCTGCCGCTCCCACCCTCTCCATAGCCTGCCGCTCCCACCCTCTCCATAGCCTGCCGCTCCCACCCTCTCCATAGCCTGCCGCTCCCACCCTCTCCATAGCCTGCCGCTCCCACCCCCTCCATAGCCTGCCGCTGCCACCCCCTCCATAGCCTGCCCCTCCCGCCCCTTCCATAGCCTGCCCCTCCCGCCCCTTCCATAGCCTGCCCCTCCCGCCCCCTCCATAGCCAGCTGCTCCCGCCCCCTCCATAGCCAGCCGCTCCCGCCCCCTCCATAGCCAGCCGCTCCCGCCCCCTCCATAGCCAGCCGCTCCCACCCCCTCCATAGCCTGCCACTCCCGCCCCCTCCATAGCCTGCCGCTCCAGTAACCACTGGAGGGACAGAGCAAAGAGACGGTGACTAACAGTCACCAGCTCACTGAAGACCAAGCACTGAGCAATCAGCAGTCTTTGATCACTCAGTTCTCAGTACTAGAAGCGGCGGGGGATAGATGCAGCATCAGACTGATGTTGCATCTACCTAGGTGACCTGTTTCAGCTGACTGCAGCCTAAAGCCCATTGTCTGCTGAGATCACTCAGCATGATCAGGAATGATCCCTACTTTAGAGTTAGGATGCACCCAAATGCCTGGGCCAGCACCTAGCTCAACCTTTCAGCGAGGCGCTGCAAGCTGGAGTCGTTGAGATCCTGAGCCAGCCGCTCCTGCCCCCTCCATAGCCTGCCGCTCCCGCCCCCTCCATAGCCTGCCGCTCCCGCCCCCTCCATAGCCTGCCGCTCCCGCCCCCTCCATAGCCTGCCGCTCCCGCCCCCTCCATAGCCTGCCGCTCCCGCCCCCTCCATAGCCTGCCGCTCCCGCTCCCTCCCCCTCCATAGCCTGCCGCTCCCTCCCCCTCCATAGCCTGCCGCTCCCGCCCCCTCCATACCCTGCCGCTCCCGCCCCCTCCATAGCCTGCCGCTCCCGCCCCCTCCATAGCCTGCCGCTCCCGCCCCCTCCATAGCCTGCCGCTCCCGCCCCCTCCATAGCCTGCCGCTCCCGCCCCCTCCCCCTCCATAGCCTGCCGCTCCCGCCCCCTCCATAGCCTGCCGCTCCCGCCCCCTCCATAGCCTGCCGCTCCCGCCCCCTCCATAGCCAGCCGCTCCCGCCCCCTCCATAGCCAGCCGCTCCCGCCCTCTCCATAGCCTGCCGCTCCCACCCCCTCCATACCCTGCCGCTCCCGCCCCCTCCATAGCCTGTCGCTCCAGTAACCACTGGAGGGACAGAGCAAAGAGATGGTGACTTACAGTCACCAGCTCACTGAAGACCAAGAACTGAGCAATCAGCAGTCTTTGATCACTCAGTTCTCAGTACTAGAAGCGGCGGGGGATAGATGCAGCATCAGACTGATGTTGCATCTACCTAGGTGAGTATAAATGTTTTTTCTTTTTCCTTAAACCAAAATTCTCTTTTAGACCTCATTTAGACATGTGGTTGGGGGGGTGGTAAAAAATGCACAGTTGATCCACGATTTTACTGCCTTCTTTAAGCTGCAAAAGGCGGGGGCATTTACTTTATGTTCTCACAGTGGTTTGCTTCGTACCCACGGAAAAAACTACCCAACATCGGCTGGGGGCAAGCCCACTGACTGTGACCCATTCGGGAGAACGAGGAAGCGCAGAAACACCCACACAGTTGCTGCGTGTTTGTTGGCAAAAATGGGGTAAAACGGGCAATGAGAAGGCATATGTCAATTGCCTCTGAAAAACAATCCGAACGTAAATCTCATGTTAGTGGAAAGGTAGATTTAAACTCATGTCAAAATCTACCCTTAGGGACATATTTATAAAGCAGTGAATCTGACATTCAGCAAACATTCTCTGTTGGTGAACCTAGCGGGTCCATGTGGTTTAAATGACAGCGATGGATTCTCCACCAGAGAACATTCGGTGAAAGTCCGCTTCACCGCTTTATAAACAGACCCCCTTGATTAAAAGAAATCATACAGCACAAGCTTTGCACAGAATAGTTTATCTACGTGAGCTCAGAGGCTTTGTAATGTCACTGAATCCAAAATCTGCAGGGATGGTCTATAGGAAGCTGCATGTTGTGCTAATGATTCACCAACGACTTCTTCCTGCAGATAAAGAGGACAAACAGGAAGCCATGCTACAGAAGTGTCACTATTTCCAGCATCTGGCCGAGCTCTATCATGCCTACCACTCCGTACAGAGATATACAGTTGAGTATCTGACTATGAAAAAAAAAAACAAAGGGGACCTGTGATTGACCCGAAGCCCCCCCCCCAGATCCCTCATTTCCTCTTACCATGTCCTGCCCTTATTATACACCAAAACTTTGTATGTTTTTCAATGCTGTTTTTAAAGAATAAATGGTAAGTAAAGATGCCTGAAAGGCATTGCTGCATGGTTGGGTTAGGTTGAGACAAAAAAAAAACACAAGTCTCTCTCTCTCTCTCTCTCTCTCTCTCGATCTCTCTCTATCTCGATCTCTCTCTCTCTATCTCTCTCGATCTCTATCTCTCGATCTTTCTCTCTCTCTCTCGATCTCTCGATCTCTATCTCGATCTCACTCTCTCGATCTCTCTCTACCTATCTCTCGACCCATCTGTCTCTCAATCTCTCTCTCGATCGATCTCACTCTCTGTTTCTCTTGATCTCACTCTCTCTTTCTCTTGATCTCTCTCTCTTTCTATTGATCTCACTCTCTCTCTCTCTCTCTCCCTCTCTCGATCTCTCTCTCGACCTCTCTCTCTATCTCTCAATCTCCCTCTCTCTCTCGATCTCAATCTCTCGATCTCTCAATCTCTCTCAATCGCTCTCTCTCTATCTCTCTCTCTTGATCTCTTAATCTCCCCCTCTCTCTCTTGATCTCTCAATCTCCCCCTCTCTCTCTCGATCTCTCAATCTCCCCCTCTCTCTCTCGATCTCTCAATCTCCCTCTCTCTCTCGATCTCTCAATCTCCCCCTCTCTCTCTCGATCTCTCAATCTCCCTCTCTCTCTCGATCTCTCAATCTCCCTCTCTCTCTCGATCTCTCAATCTCCCTCTCTCTCTCGATCTCTCAATCTCCCTCTCTCTCTCGATCTCTCAATCTCCCTCTCTCTCTCGATCTCTCAATCTCCCTCTCTTTCTCGATCTCTCAATCTCCCTCTCTCTCTCGATCTCTCAATCTCCCTCTCTCTCTCGATCTCTCAATCTCCCTCTCTCTCTCGATCTCTCAATCTCCCTCTTTTTCTCGATCTCTCAATCTCCCTCTCTTTCTCGATCTCTCAATCTCCCTCTCTCTCTCGATCTCTCAATCTCCCTCTCTCTCTCGATCTCTCAATCTCCCTCTCTCTCTCGATCTCCTAATCTCCCTCTCTCTCTCGATCTCCTAATCTCCCTCTCTCTCTCGATCTCCTAATCTCCCTCTCTCTCTCGATCTCCTAATCTCCCTCTCTCTCTCGATCTCTCAATCTCCCTCTCTCTCTCGATCTCTCTCTCTCGATCTCCTAATCTCCCCCTCTCTCTCGATCTCTCAATCTCCCTCTCGATCTCTCTCTCGCGATCTCTCTCTCTCGATCTCCGTCTCTCTCTCGATCTCTCGATCTCCCTCTCTCTCTCGATCTCCCTCTCTCTCTAGATCTCTCGATCTCCCTCTCTCTCTAGATCTCTCGATCTCCCTCTCTCTCTCGATCTCCCTCTCTCTCTCGATCTCTCGATCTCCCTCTCTCTCTCGATCTCTCGATCTCCCTCTCTCTCTCGATCTCTCGATCTCCCTCTCTCTCGATTTATCTCTATCTCTCTTTCGATCTCTTAGTCTCTCTCTCTCGATCCAATTTGCTCCAGCGGGGAAATATTTTTTTCCTGATCCCCAGGAGGCAATTGGATATTTCCTGGATCATCTACCTCTGGTGTTATTACCTATAAATGTTAGTATCCAGGTATACTGCATTTAGGAATACATCCTTTCAGCTCTTTTTTTATAACAATGTGCTGAGCTGGCCAGAACTAGTTCTTGAGGGAATCTATTCCAAATTGTCACAACTCTTACTGTAAAGAAGCCTTTCCATATGTGGATGTTAAATCTCTTTTCCTCCAGAGGTAAAGAGAGCCTATCCATCCTCTGTGCTGAGTTATTCACTTTCAGGTCATTACAAAGTTACCTATATGGACCACCTATGTATATTTACATGGTGATCATATGCCCCCTTATGTATTATACATGGTGATCATATCCCCCCTTATGTATTATACATGGAGATCATACCCCCCTTATGTATTATACATGGAGATCATATCCCCCCTTATGTATTATACATGGAGATCATATCCCCCCTTATGTATTATACATGGAGATCATATCCCCCCTTATGTATTATACATGGAGATCATATCCCCCTTATGTATTATACATGGAGATCATATCCCCCCTTATGTATTATACATGGAGATCATACCCCCCCTTATGTATTATACATGGAGATCATATCCCCCTTATGTATTATACATGGTGATCATATCCCCCCTTATGTATTATACATGGAGATCATATCCCCCCTTATGTATTATACATGGAGATCATATCCCCCCTTATGTATTATACATGGAGATCATATCCCCCTTATGTATTATACATGGAGATCATATCCCCCCCTTATGTATTATACATGGAGATCATATCCCCCCTTATGTATTATACATGGAGATCATATCCCCCCTTATGTATTATACATGGAGATCATATCCCCCTTATGTATTATACATGGAGATCATATCCCCCCTTATGTATTATACATGGTGATCATATCCCCCCTTATGTATTATACATGGAGATCATATCCCCCTTATGTATTATACATGGAGATCATATCCCCCCTTATGTATTATACATGGAGATCATATCCCCCCTTATGTATTATACATGGAGATCATATCCCCCTTATGTATTATACATGGAGATCATATCCCCCCTTATGTATTATACATGGAGATCATATCCCCCTTATGTATTATACATGGAGATCATATCCCTCCTTATGTATTATACATGGTGATCATATCCCCCCTTATGTCTTATACATGGAGATCATATCCCCCCTTATGTATTATACATGGTGATCATATCCCCCCTTATGTCTTATACATGGAGATCATATCCCCCCTTATGTATTATACATGGAGATCATATCCCCCCTTATGTATTATACATGGAGATCATATCCCCCCTTATGTATTATACATGGAGATCATATCCCCCCTTATGTATTATACATGGAGATCATATCCCCCCTTATGTATTATACATGGAGATCATATCCCCCTTATGTATTATACATGGAGATCATATCCCCCTTATGTATTATACATGGAGATCATATCCCCCCTTATGTATTATACATGGAGATCATATTCCCCCTTATGTATTATACATGGAGATCATATCCCCCTTATGTATTATACATGGAGATCATATCCCCCCTTATGTATTATACATGGAGATCATATCCCCCCTTATGTATTATACATGGAGATCATATCCCCCCTTATGTATTATACATGGAGATCATATCCCCCCTTATGTATTATACATGGAGATCATATCCCCCCCCTTAATCTCCTCAAGAGAGAATAAATTCAATTCCTCTGATCTTTCTTCATATCGGAGCTTCTCCATGCCTCCTATAAGTTTGGTTGCCCTTCTCTGCACTAAATTTCCCTGATAATCCTTTTTGTGAATTGGAGCCCAAAACTGAACTGCATATTCCAGATGAGGTCATCCTAATGATTTGTAAAGATGATGTCTCTCTCTATGGAGTCCATACCTTTTTATAAAAGAGAGGGTTTTTCTTGCTATAGAAGTTGCAGCTTGGCATTGCATGCTAATATTAAGTCTATGATCTACCAGAACAGCCCCAGATCCTTCTCCACCATTGACTCCCACAGCTGTTCTCCTCCTAGTATGTATAATGTGCTCATGGTTATAACCACAAGTGTAGAACTTTACTTTATCAACATTAAACCTCATTTGCCATATACAGTGCCTTGAAAAAGTATTCATACCCCTTGAAATGTTCCACATTTTGTCATGTTACAACCACAAACGCAAATGTATTTTATTGGGATTTGATGTGATAGACCAACACAAAGTGGCCCATAATTGTGTAGTGGAAGGAAAATGAGAAATGGTTTTCAAAATTTTTTACAAGGAAAAATTTCTGAAAAGTGTGGCGGCATTTGTATTTAGCCCCCTGGAGTCAATACTTTGTAGGACCCCCTTTCACTGCAATGCCAACTGCGGGTCTTTTTGGGGATGTCTCTACCATCTTTGCACATCTCGAGAGTGAAATTTTTGCCCATTCTTCTTTGCAGAGTAGCTCAAGCTCTGTCAGATTGGATGGAGAGCATCTAGGAACAGCAATTTTCAAGTCTTGCCACAGATTCTCAATTGGATTTGGGTCTGGATTGTGACTGGGCCATTCTAACACTTGAATATGCTTTGATCCAAACCATTCCATTGTAGCTCTGGCTGGATGTTTTGGGTCGTTGTCCTGCTAGAAGGGGAACCTCTGCCCCGGTCTCAAGTCTTTTGCAGTCTCTTACAGCTTCTTCTTCTAAGATTGCCCTGTATTTGGCTCCATCCATCTTCCCATCAACTCTGACCAGCTTCCCTGTCCCTGCTGAAGAAAGGCATCCCCACAACATGATGTGTTCAGGGTGATGTGCAGTGTTAGTTTTCCCCCACACATAGTGTTTTGCTTTTAGGCCAAAAAGTCCCATGTTGGTCTCCTCTGACCAGAGCCCCTTCTTCCACATGTTTGCTGTGTCCCCCACATGGCTTTTCGCAAATTGCAAACGAGACTTCTTATGTCTTTCTTCCAACAATGGCTTTCTTCTTGTCACTCTTCCATAAAGGCCAGATTTGTGGAGTGTACGACTAATAGTTGTCCTGAGGACAGATTCTCCCCCCTGAGCTGTGGATCTCTGCAGCTCCTCCAGAGTTTCCATGGGCCTCTTGGCTGCTTCTCTGATGAATGCTCTCCTTGCCCGGTCGGTCAGTTTACTTGGACGGCCATGTCTTGGTAGGTTGGCAGTTGTGCCATACTCATTCCATTTTCAGATGATGGATTGAACAGTGCTCTTGTCAGGAATAGACTTGCCATTAGTGGTGGGACTCACCTGCCTTGTGGGCTGCTGTACCAGGGCTGGCCAGCGGGTGCTCTCAACAACCAGAGGTTCACTTCAGCAATTAGCCATCACCTGGGGCTGATTGCAGGTGTATTTAAGGGATGGCCAGACCTGCAGTCTGTGCCTTGGTGTGTGTTTTTCCATGGGCCCCTGTACCTTGTAACCTGCATTCCTGTTTCTGCCTGACTTGTTGCCGACCCTGCCTGATCCTGACCTCTGCTGACTTCTCCTGTTTGATCCCTGGCTTGTGACCCTGACCATTCTCTCCCCCTGCTCCTCCTGTACCTACCTGCCCGATAGTTATCGACCCGGCCCGCCTGACTATGTTGTGCTCTATATGTGTATGTACCTGTGTATCTATATCAGTTAGGTTTGGGTTTGTTTCACCTTGTTGTATGTATTTGTGTTAGCTTGGGGTTTGGTGCGCTGTGTTTATGTTTGTATTGTTAGTCTTTAATAAATTGTCTTATTTATACCATATCTGAAGCCTGCGTTTCCCTGTGTCAGTACACGCATCTCTGGTCACACCCGCATCCCTGACAGCTCTATGAGATGTTCAAAGCTTGGGATATTTTTTTCATAACCTAACCATGCTTTAAACTTCTCCACAACTTTATCCTTGACCTGTCTGGTGTGTTCCTTGGCCTTCATGATACTCTTTGTTCACTAATTGTTCACAGAACAGCTGTACTTATACTGAGATTACATTACACATCGGTGTACTTTATTTACTAATTAGGTGACTTCTGAAGGCAATTGGCTCTACTAGATTTTAGTTAGGGGTGTCAGAGTAAAGGGGACTGAATACAAATGCACGCCACACTTTTACATATTTATTTGTCAAACATTTTGAAAACAATTTATCACTTTCTTTCCACTTCACAATTATTTGGCCCTTTGTGTTGGTCTATCACATCAAATTCCAATAAAGTACATTTACGTTTTTGGTTGTAACATGACAAAATGTGGCAAATTTTAAGGGGTATGAATATTTTTTTCAAGGCACTGTACAGTAGATGGCCAATTAAATAGTTCATTGAGGTTGTCAGTGTAAAGATCAAATGAAAAATAACTGGAATCTGTAAACAAATCAGTCAGGTTTGTCAGTGTCTTTATTAAATTTCTTTCTTTTCAATATTCAAACTAGGAAAATCAAACTGTATGGACATAATAGGTTTTGCTGGAGATCAAAAATATTATATAAAAAATGATATGGTACATATTAACCCTTTAATTGTCTAATCGTTTTTTGTTTTTTTTTTCAGGATGAACCTTTCAGCTCACACTTGCCGGAAACACTGTTTAACATCTCGCGATTCTTGTTGCACAGTCTGACCAAGCAGAGCCCCCTGGGCATTTCTAAAGTGTATCCCTTTTCTGTTGTTAGCCTGTACTGGCTGGTCATTAGACAAAAAGTTACATGACCTTTTATGACATTAAAGGGTTAGTTCACCTTTTCACAAAAAACAAAAAGGTGAGCTATCTCGCTGCACTATCCCCATACCCCCGGGCCCCTCTGCACTTCTTTTTCTCTCCTTCATTGATTATCTTCTGCCGCCCATGCCAACCGGTGTAACAATCTGGGCATCTGAAAAATGCAGCACACAGCCTGGTGTCTGCTTGCAATGGTGCGTGGGTATTGGCACGTGACTGCGCCATCCAATGAGAATCTCTCTGAGCCCTCTTTGTTGCAGGACAGCGTACCGAAATAAAGAAGGGGTGCAAAAGTATCTGGCTTTCAAATGCCCAGACTGCTACATCAGCTATCATAGGCAGTGAAAGATAAACATCAATGGAGGTAAGTGCAGCAGAGACCGGGGATGTGGGAAGGGTGTTTTGAGTTAGTTCACTTTTTCATGTTTTATGAATAGGTGAACTAACCCTGACCCCCCGGTTCACGTCTATGCGGGTGGTGCCGCTGCGGAGTCGCACGAAAATCCGTGCAGACGCACCACCCGCACAGAAAATTGCGAACCTGTTGGCGGGTGCCATTAGTTCTACTGACACGCTGCCCGCACTGGGAACCGAGGTTCCCGTGCGGGCTGCGTTTTCCAAAGTAGTTCAGGGACTTCACCCTGCGTGTCACGGGCACAGGAGTCCATTCAAATGAATGGGCTCTCGTGCCCGTGAAAAACATGGCCTGCACGGCCGCATACGTGTGAACCGGGGGTTAATGCAGTGATCTCCAAACCCTCTAAGCAAAGGGCCAGTTTACATTCCTTCAGGCTACCAGGGGGCAGGACTTTGGCCAGTGGAAGTAGAAAATGCCCAGCATCAATGCCCCATCATTGGTTCTAACAGGAGCAATAGTGTCCCATTGATGATGTCAGTAGGGGGAATGGTGCCCTATAATTGGTGTCATTTGGTGAAATAGTGCCCCAAAGGCAATCAAAGGGCCACATCTGCTCCCCGGTCCACAGTTTGGAGACCACTGCTTTAGAGTGACCAGCATAGGAAAAGCTGATTGGAGATAAGTCTCCACCTTCACATTGTCTGTTGTTATATTTGCTAAAGCTTTGTGATTCCCATGAAGAATCTTTACCAGCAGGCACATCCAGGGCTGCTGTTAGAAATCACAGGGGCCCCATACAGATTACCGGTGGCTGGAACTGTGTGTAGGCAGGCTGTGTTACGCTATGGGGAAGCAGTGGCTCTACTAACACAGCTGCAGGTCCTAATTTGACAGGCATGTGGATGCAGGTGTACAGCCCTGAACACAGATGGTGTGCATTTGGGTCACCACACCGGCACACCTGTCAAGTTAGAACCTGCAGCTGTGTTCGTTCATATGCCGTGTCCTCATTGAGTAACAGACATCTCCAGCTGCACAAACTGCTCATTCATACTGTGTGGGCCAGAGAACCTGTCTGCATGAGCCTTTAATTTTTTTAATTACTTTTTACAACTTTGTTTTTCTTTTTTTTTTTATGTATTTTATTTTTTTCACACTGCCTTAGGGGGGCTTTTATGAAATATCAGGGGTCTAAACAGACCCCTAATGTCTTGGTTTTGAGACAGAGAGATCAACTGAGGATATAGATTCCTCCATCCATTTCTCTACAGCCTCAGCTGCACTGGACAGTGAATGAACAGAAAGCGCTCTGTAGGCTCCTGTTCATTCACAAACTGAAGCATAGTGAACACACTTTATTATGCTTCAGTTATGAATGAACACAGTGATTGATCAGTACTGAACACTTACTGTGTTCATTCACAAAAGGGGGGGGGCAGTAAATATGTAATATTTACCAGTCCCTTTGCCTCTCTCTATCCTAAAAGTAGCAGTAGCAGTTGGCGGGAGAGGAAGGAAGCCGGCAGTGCTGCAGGTGGAGGGGCACACTAGGGGGGGCATTAGAGGATGGTGCACAAAGAGGGTGATCAGTGCAGCAGGGGGACAATTACAAGAACCAATCCCCTGTGTGCCTCCTTCCTGCAAAAGCTTAAAGCTGGTTGAAGGGAGAGGAGGAGAAGCTGGTTTTCAGCTGTTGCAGAGAGAGACGCACAGGGGATCAGTTCCATTATTTACCCTCCCACTACACCAATCACCCCCTCTCCTGTACACATCTGATTCCCCTGCTGCCTGAGCCCGGTACAGGAGAACTGCTGCTACCCCTTCAGGGGCACATCACCAGGGAAACTAGCAAGTCGATTTTCATGTGATTCACTTTACAGCTGAACTTTAGGTAAACCATTATCTGCGCATACATGTGAACTGTTCTGGCCAATTTATCCTGGCCAGCAAGCCTTGTGATTCAGACAGCCTGACCTTGCTTTCTTCTGTCGCAGTTTAATTCCCATTTGTGGGCAAAAAGTGAAGAATAACTATCTCATAGGGAACCTCTAGAAATGTTAATTGTATCTAAGCAGTACTCTGAAAAATATACAGTTTCCTCCTGAAAAACAGCAGTGCACTATCTGTGCCTCAAGCCTCATAGCTGAGTATCTGCAGTGTGAGATCATCCAAGGCACTGCAGCCTTTTATTGCTGGGTTTGGGATGAGATTTGGTGACGTCATCACTGTGTTTATCAGTGTTCTGTTTGCTGGAGTGGAAGCTGTATATTAGGACCTGCAGAGCAAGAACCTTCCTCTTTCTGCTTTATTCTTTCTTTGGATTTTTACTTCCATCACCTCTCCTGCTTCTTCTTGAATATTATTCCACCATCAGATCACCACCACAGAAGCAGGACTGACACGAGGAAGCAAAGTCCTTCTTCTACCAAAATGGCCTCCCCTACAAAGAGACAAGGAGCAGAACAAAGCAGGGTAAGTCAGTATTGGAGAGAAGATCAGCTGTGGGAGATCACAGGCACAGCTTCCAGTGTGTAGGCCCCCAGATAGGTTCAGCTATTTTATTTATAATTTTTATGGATTGCAAAACCAGCTGAAACTGCGATCTTTTGTTATTTACTTGACTCTAAGATTTGGCAAAATCTTTTTACTTCTTTAACACACTACCCCAGAAACACCCTGTACACACTTGCAAAGCAGAGCAAGGCTCTTGGAGCGTACAAACTTGCTCGGCACGTGTATGAAAGGCTTCAAGGCCTCCGAATTCCCAGCAAATTCCAGGAGTCCATTGAACTGGGCATTATCACCATCCGGTCCAAGCCGTTCCATGACAGCGAGGTAAGTGCTGCCAATCTTACTATTATTATACAGGATTTATATGTCACCAACAGTTTGCTCAGCGCTTTACAATATAACAGGAGACAATACAGCAACAATACAGTTCAATACAAGAGGGTTAGGAGGGCCCTGATTCTGGGAGCTTACAATCTAAGAGGGAGGGGCTAGTGCAGGGGTGGGCAAACTTTTTGACTTGAGGGCCGCAATGGGTTCATATATTGGACCCGGGGGCCGGACCAAGAGTAGATGAATGATGTGTATGTGTCATCCATAGTAAGTATAGTAATATTCCCCCATAGTAAGCATAGTAATTAATCCCCCATATAGTAATTCATCCCCCATATAGTAATTCATCCCCCATAGTAATTCATCCCCCATAGTAATTCATCCCCCATATAGTAATTCATCCCCCATATAGTAATTCATCCCCCATATAGTAATTCATCCCCCATATAGTAATTCATCCCCAATATAGTAATTCATCCCCCATATAGTAATTCATCCCCCATAGTAATTCATCCCCCATATAGTAATTCATCCCCCATATAGTAATTCATCCCCCATAGTAATTCATCCCCCCTATAGTAATTCATTCCCCATATTAAGTCCCCAAGTCCCCCCTGTGTCAATTCACTTACCTTTGCTCCGCGCGTTCCTCTCGCCGTGTTCCCGCGCCGCTCCGGTGTAGCATGAAAATCTGTCTCCTATGAGGATCTGTCCCCCTCGACGTATCTGCGCATGTGCCAGTTTCAGGCATTAGCAGCCGATCGGCGATCTCCGGCACATGCGCAGATACGTCGACGAGGACAGATCCTCATAGGAGACAGATTTTCATGCTACACCGGTCTTCAGGGCGGACTGTGAGAGGAGCCTAGCGGGACCCTAGCTCCGCGGGCCGGATTAAAAGGTCCGCCGGGCCGTATACGGCCCGCGGGCCGTAGTTTGCTCATTGCTGGGCTAGTGGAACAAAGAGTAATAACTGTGGGGGATGGACTGATAGGAGAAGTAGAAGATTCCATTTTTAGCTGAGGGCAGGATAGGCTTCCCTGAAGAGATGGGTTTTCAGAGATCACCTAAAAGTGAGAAGAGTAGGCGATAGTCTGATAAATTGGGGTAGAGAGTTCCAGAGGAGGGGGGAAGCTCTGGATAAGTCTTGGAGACAAGCATGGGAGGAGGAGACAAGGGAGCTAGAGAGCAGGAGGTCGTGCGAGGTGCGGAGAGTGATATTTGGAGACAAGATCGGTGATATAATTTGGGGCAGAGTTATATATGGCCTTATATGTTATTGTTAATGTTTTGAACTTTATCTGTTGGGCAATAGGAAGCCAGTGGAGGGATTGGCAGAGAGGGATAGAGGACACCGAGTGGAGTCCAGTGGAGGGATTGGCAGAGAGGGGTGGAGGTCAGTGGAGGGATTGGCAGAGAGGGATGGAGGACACTGAGTGGAGTCCAGTGGAGGGATTGGCAGAGAGGGGTGGAGGTCAGTGGAGGGATTGGCAGAGAGGGATGGAGGACACTGAGTGGAGGCCAGTGTAGGGATTGGCAGAGAGGGGTGGAGGACACTGAGTGGAGGCCAGTGGAGGGATTGGCAGAGAGGGGTGGAGGTCAGTGGAGGGATTGGCAGAGAGGGTTGGAGGTCAGTGCAGGGATTGGCAGAGAGGGATGGAGGACACTGAGTGGAGGCCAGTGGAGGGATTGGCAGAGAGGGGTGGCAGATACGGAACGGTTAGTAAGGTGGATGAGTCTGGCCGCAGCATTCATGATAAACTGAAGAGGGGATAGCCTGCGATGAGGTCGGCCAATGAGGAGGGAGCTACAATAGTCAAGGCGAGAGATAAAAAGGGAGGGAATAAGTTGCTTAGTGGTTTCCGAGGTTAGGAACGGGCGTATCTTGGAGATGTTGCGGAGGTGAAGTCTACAAGATTTGGACAGCGATTGGATTTGTGGCTTAAAGGACAGATGTGAGTCTAGGATTACACCTAGCACCCTGGCATGAGGGGAGGGACTGATGGTTATATTCTTGATCTTGGTGGAGAAGTCAGGGGAGGGGGCACGGGCTGGGGGGAATACTAAGAGCTCAGTTTTGGAATGATTGGGTTTGAGGAAGTGGAGTGACATCCATGATGATATGTCACTTAGTAGGTTAGTAATGCGAGAGGAGACTGAAGGGGTGAGGTGAGGGGTAGAAATATAGATTTGTGTGTCATCAGCATAGAGATGGTACTTAAAGCCATGGGAGTTTATCAGGTGACCAAGGGAGGAGGTGCAGATGGAGAAGAGAAGGGGTCCAAGGACAGAACCTTGAGGGACCCCTACAGAAAGAGGGAGTGGAGTGGAGGAGCCAGAGTTTTAGGTAATGCTGAAGGAGCACTGCGATAGGTAGGAGGAGAACCAGGAGAGATCCGAGTCTCGCAGGCTAAGAGAGTGGAGTTTTTTGAGGAGGAGGGGATGGTCAACAGTATCCAAAGCCGCAGAGAGGTCAAGTAGTAAGAGTACGGAGTAGTGGCCATTGGTTTTATACTGAAGCATAATGCCAATATTCCCTATGCCTTCTATAATACAATACTAGCAGTACTGCCAAAACGTAAGCAAATTCAAATGTACCCATAGTCTGTACACTATTGAGATTTGGTGGATTATACTAAAGTGTTATTAAACCCTCATTATAAAAAGAAATGTATATGTAGCACCATACCTGTGTACTTCTATTGTTGCTTGTCCCCTTTTGTCTTTGCAACCTGTGTTTACATGTCTTGCAACAAAATCTTAGTCCCTGGTGTTTCTGCCTATATGGTGGCTACGTTTAGATACTGCTTCTCCCTGGAGCCTTCCTGACATGCATGCTTCTGGCCGGGACTACAAAGGTTTGGGAGGAGGGATTCATTGAAACTCTATTACAGTGGGCATACATGCGCATCATGCGCTGGGTAGGAAGAATCATAAGAAATGTAGTTCCGATGCTGGCGGCCACCTGATGCTATTAAAGTGGGCACACCCGCACATTATGGGCTGGGAGCAAGGAATAATGGGACATAAACATTGATCAGCCATAACTTTTTGACCACCCACCTACTATTGAGTAGGTCATTGTTTTGCCCCTAAAACAGCCCTGATCCTTCGAGGCATGGACGGTACTGGACCAATGAATGTATGCTGTGATATCTGGCACCAAGCAGCAGACCCTATGGGGTACATTTATTAAACTGGAGCACTCAGAATCTGGTTCAGCTGTACATGGTAACCAATTCGCTTCTAACTTCAGCTGGTTCAGTTAAGCTTTGGCAATAAAACCTGGAAGCTGATTGGTTACCATGCCGAACTGCACCAGATTTTGCACTGTCCAGTTTTAGTAAATCAACCCCTATAAGTCCTGTAAGTTGCGAGGTGGTGCCTCCATGGATCTGACTTGTTTTTCTAGAGCATCCCACAGATGCTCAATTGCAGTGAGATCTGGAGAATTTGGAGACTAAATCAAGACCTCAAACTCCTTGTGTTCCTCAAACTATTCTTGAACCATTTTTGCTGTGTGACAGAGTTCATTACCCTGATGAAAGAGGCCACTACCATCAGGGAATAGCATTTGGGGTGGACTTGGTCACCAACAATGTTTAGGTAGGTGGTACGTGTGAAAGTAACATCCGAATGAATGGCAGGAATTGGAGTGAGATCTGGAGAGTTTGGAGACTAAATCAAGACCTCAAACTCCTTGTGTTCCTCAAACTATTCTTGAACCATTTTTGCTCTGTGACAGAGTTCATTATCCTGATGAACGAGGCCACTACCATCAGGGAATAGCATTTGGGGTGGACTTGGTCACCAACAATGTTTAGGTAGGTGGTGCGTGTGAAAGTAACATCCGAATGAATGGCAGGACCCAAGGTTTCCCAGCAGAACATTGCCCAAAGCATCACACTGCCTCTGCCGGCTTGCCTTCTTATACTGCATCCTGGTGCCATCTCTTCCCCAGGTAAGTGATGCACACACACCCAGCCATCCACATGATGTAAAAGGAAACGTGATCTATCAGACCAGGCCACCTTCTTCCATTGCTCTGTGGTCCAGCTCTGATGCTCACGTTTCCATTATAAGCTCTTTCGGCTGAGGACACGGGTCAGCATGGGCACCCTGACTGGTCTGCGGCTACACAGCCCCATACACAACAAACTGCAATGTCCATTTTTTCTGCATTCAACATTAACTTCAGGGCAAACATGTTTACTTGCTGCCTAATGTATCTCAAACACCTTTCAGATGTCAGTGTTGTAAAAAGATTATTTTTGTACTTTACCTGTCAGTGGTCGTAATGTTACAGCTGATTGGTGTAGGACTGACGCAGCAGTATCTGTTGCAGGAATAGAACTGGCTGGACAAATCTTGAGTTGGCAAATGTAAGTCTTTAGGGCAAAATACTGCTAAATGGCCTGGCAATTGTTAATGAAGAAAATCCTTTGTACAAGGAAGGTTTAATTCTACTTTGAATGATCAGGGCGAATCTTGTGTTTCCAGTTTTATTAGGGAAGTTACAAGAATTATTGGAAGCATTTTAATAACAATCCCTCCTCCTTTTGCAGCCAAGTCCATACAATCCGAGCACTTCTGGCAGTTTTCCCAACACTATAAAACCAAGCATGCTAAGAAAATTGCCTAATAAATTGGGAAAGGCATGTCGCCATAATAAAATATATGGGTTGCTATAGATGTTTAATGGCATTTCAGAGGCCTACAAATGTTTGCTCCACTTTGTAAGTATATTGCTCATTAGTGGCTGGGCTGATGGGGCTTTGTACCTGAACCTTTTAAAGCTGAACTCTGGGCACAAAAACTTTTAGTTAGGGGTATTACTCAATAGCCATACAAGATATAAATTCACTTGTCTGAGCAAAATGCATTGTAAACCCAGTTATTGTAAATAAAGCAGTGATATCATCACAATGGTGTACATGGCCTGCGCTGAGCTGTGGGAGGGACCAAGCAGGCCCTACCCACTACAGGCTGCCTGCAAAAAACTATAGGAGGGGGCAGAGACGAGACCAGTCACCCTGCACAAGGAGAGAGAGCAGAGCTGTGGGAGGGGCTCAGCAGCTCCACCCACTACACACTGCTTGCAGAAAACTACAGGAGGGGGCGGAAACCAGACCAGTCAAGCTGAACAAGCAGAGCTGTGGGAGGAAAACTATGGGAGGGGGCGGAGACAATGGTGTAGTGGGTGGGGCTCAGCTCCACCCACTACACACTGCCTGCAGAAAACTACAGGAGGGGGCAGAGACCAGACCAGTCAACCTGAACAAGGAGAGTTGTTGGAGGGGCTCAGCAGCTCCACCCACTACACACTGCCTGCAGAAAACTACAGGAGGGGGCGGAGACCAGACCAGTCAACCTGAACAAGGAGAGTTGTTGGAGGGGCTCAGCAGCTCCACCCACTACACACTGCCTACAGAAAACTACAGGAGGGGGCGGAGACCAGACCAGTCAACCTGAACAAGGAGAGTTGTTGGAGGGGCTCAGCAGCTCCACCCACTACACACTGCCTGCAGAAAACTACAGGAGGGGGCGGAGACCAGACCAGTCAACCTGAACAAGGAGAGTTGTTGGAGGGGCTCAGCAGCTCCACCCACTACACACTGCCTGCAGAAAACTATAGGAGGGGGTGGAGATGAGGGTGTAGTGGGTGGGGCTCAGCAGCTTCACCCACTACACACTGCATGAAACTACAGGAGGGGGCAGAGACGAGACCAGTCAACCTGAACAAGCAGAGCTGTGGGAGGAAAACTATGGGAGGGGGTGGAGACAATGGTGTAGTGGGTGGGGCTCAGCTCCACCCACTACACACTGCCTGCAGAAAACTACAGGAGGGGGCAGAGACCAGACCAGTCAACCTGAACAAGGAGAGTTGTTGGAGGGGCTCAGCAGCTCCACCCACTACACACTGCCTGCAGAAAACTATAGGAGGGGGCGGAGACCAGACCAGTCAACCTGAACAAGGAGAGTTGTTGGAGGGGCTCAGCAGCTCCACCCACTACACACTGCCTACAGAAAACTACAGGAGGGGGCGGAGACCAGACCAGTCAACCTGAGCAAGGAGAGTTGTTGGAGGGGCTCAGCAGCTCCACCCACTACACACTGCCTGCAGAAAACTATAGGAGGGGGTGGAGATGAGGGTGTAGTGGGTGGGGCTCAGTAGCTCCACCCACTACACACTGCATGAAACTACAGGAGGGGACAGAGACGAGACCAGTCAACCTGAACAAGCAGAGCTGTGGGAGGAAAACTGGGAGGGGGTGGAGACAATGGTGTAGTGGGTGGGGCTCAGCTCCACCCACTACACACTGCCTGCAGAAAACTACAGGAGGGGGCGGACACAAGACCAGTCACCCGACACAAGGAGCGAGAGCAGCAGTGAGCGGTCTTTATTACAGGAAGTCTCACACTGGATCACTGCACAGATCTGGAAGAAATACAAAAAGCTCACTGAGACTCAAGGAAGGATACACAATCCTCTCTTTGCTTATCATAGAGTTCAGCTTTTACCAGTCCATTCATTCGCTGCTCAATAATTAAAAGGCAAAAAATAAGAATGTGAAGTTCTTGAGGATTTCATGCTGTCACCCACTGTCACCCTTCTCAGTGTGTTAGTACTCCCCATCAACAAGGATGCAGGGAAAACAGAGTAACATTACACACATGCAGCTGTGATGGAGGGATTGGCTGTGGCTGGGATTCAGCGCTCTCACCACCGCGGCCCAGGTTTGCTTTCCAGTCAGGGAACCCCGGCCTGCCCACCCAGTTTTCCCTGGGGCAGGCAGAGCCCCTAGCAGCTAAGTGTGCATGTGTGGCCCTCCCTCAGCCCCGCCGGGCCCAGTCCAGACATGGGGCAGATACTGTTTCCCCAGGACACCCTGGCCTGCCTGTCCTAGTTTTCCTCCAGTGCAGACAGTGTCGCTAGCAGCTCAGCATGCAAATGTGCCCCTCCATGTCCCAGGCCCCATCCGTACACAAGGCAGACACTGTTCCCCCCCCCAGTGGTGCTGCCATAGATGGAGAGGGAAGCGCTGGGCTGTGAGGCGCATGGTGCAGCCCACCACTACCAGTGAGCTGAGGGCTGTGAGGCGCATGGTGCAGCCCACCACCACCACCACTGAGCTGAGGGATGTGAGGTGCATGGTGCAGCCCACCACCACTACGCTGAGGGATGTGAGGTGCATGGTGCAGCCCACCACCACCACTGAGCTGAGGGATGTGAGGCGCATGGTGCAGCCCACCACCACCACTGAGCTGAGGGATGTGAGGCGCATGGTGCAGCCCACCACCACCACTGAGCTGAGGGATGTGAGGCGCATGGTGCAGCCCACCACCACCACTGAGCTGAGGGATGTGAGGCGCATGGTGCAGCCCACCACCACCACGACTACCACCACCACCACTGAGCTGAGGGATGTGAGGCGCATGGTGCAGCCCACCACTACCACCACCACCGAGCTGAGGGATGTGAGGCGCATGGTGCAGCTTACCACCACCACCACTGAGCTGAGGGATGTGAGGCGCATGGTGCAGACCACCACCACTACCACCACCACCACTGAGCTGAGGGATGTGAGGCGCATGGTGCAGCCCACCACCACCACCACCACTGAGCTGAGGGATGTGAGGCGCATGGTGCAGCCCACCACCACCACTGAGCTGAGGGATGAGAGGCGCATGGTGCAGCCCACCACCACCACCACTGAGCTGAGGGATGTGAGGCGCATGGTGCAGCCCACCACCACCACTGAGCTGAGGGATGTGCTGGCAGGGGGGCAGCTGGGAAAGCGGGAGGACTGTTTGCATGTAGGTCAAGCCAGGTACCACTTGGTCCTCACGGCCCCATCCAGGTGGGCACCCAGGGCTTAGAAGGTTTGAAATCCTGGATCCCTGCCTTGAGCTTGGCCGAGCACCCAGATGTGCATGGCAGCCTCACGATACTCATCTTCACAACCCTACCTACACCACTCCATTCCAGGTGCCAGCTGGTGTCAGAGCATGCAGAGATAGATATCTATTCCTGTATGCTGTCACCAGACGTTGTTCAGGCTTTTCGATTGGCTGCCAATCCCAAGCACTGCGGCAGGAGGTCACATGCTCCTCCATACCCAAAAAACTCAGGGTAAATTGCGGTGCCCATAGGAAAATACTGTGAAGGGGAGTAAAACTAGGAGGTTGGGTTTTAAAGAGACCCTGTCACTTTTTACCTAAACAAGTATGGCGACAGAGCCTCTTTAAACGTAAAATGTTCACATTTGATCACTGTGTATCTTTTAATGAAAATCAAAAAAGAATACAATTCACATGAAACAGATTTGCACACTTCCAGGTCCTATTCCAATGGAAGTCACGCTTAACACCAAGGTAAACACTGTCGTCTGGACCTCAGTTAGGAAAATAAACTGCTGGAAATCTGGAGAGCGAGTGAAATAAATCATTATCTAATTAGGCTTCAGCAGAGAGGGGGTTAACCTCTCTGAAGTCTCACATCTGGTTCCGCTGAGTGTTCCCAGCTGTCGGAGAATCACACACACGAGATCTGTGCGCTAATAAAGAGCTGGGGAATATTGGCAGAGCAGGCCATGTCTTGTAGTCATGTTACATGGAAAGGACTGGGGCCGGTGCTCCTCCGGGCTGCTGACAAGTTTTGATTCATACGGAAATTCATGTTCTGTAATAACCGGAGCCAGGATCACGGCGCAGTAAAGTATGCAAGACTACGTGTGAGGCCGCTTAGGACGTCGTGACAGCGAGCAATTTCATCAATTTCCCCAATGTGCAGTCACATGACCTATAGGGATTGATTTACTAAAACTGGAGAGTGCAAAATCTGGTGCAGGTGTGCATGGTAGCCAATCAGCTTCTCACTTCAGTTTTGTGAGATAACCTGCGCCAAAGAAAATAACACACAATCAAACAATGCTGCTGCTCAAGAGATGAAAAAAACATCAAAATACACTAAAAAAAACAGCGCAAGCCAATTAAAAAGACAAAAAAACAAATTAAGTCTCAAAGAGTCTCGTGTTTCGAAAGAAACTTCAATAAAATAATATAATTCCCAGCGTGTTCAAAATCATCTAAATGGTGCAAGTTATCACTCACACTTTTTTGTTTTTTGTCTTTTTAATTAGTTTGCGCTGTTTTTTTGAGCTTTTAACTTCAGCTTGCTCAGTTAAGCTTTTGCAATAAAAACTGGAAGCTGATTGGTTTGTGTGCAAAGCTGCACCAGATTTTACACTCTCCAATATTAGTAAATGATCCCCATATTGTTATAGAAAAAGTCACGTCATTGAAGTTGTTCTGACCACAATAAGTCAATGACATATAAAGCCATTTATAACTCTGCCCAAAGTGTCCTCCACCCCTCTCTGCCAATTCCTCCACTGGCCTCCACTCAGTGTCCTCCATCCCTCTCTGCCAATCCCTCCACTGGCTTCCACTCAGTGTCCTCCACCCCTCTCTGTCAATCTCTCCACTAGCCTCCACTCAGTGTCCTCCACCCCTCTCTGCCAATCCCTCCACTGATCTCCACTCAGTGTCCTCCCTCCCTCTCTGCCAATCTCTCCACTGGCCTCCATTCAGTGTCCTCCATCCCTCTCTGCCAATCCCTCCACTGGCCTCCACTCAGTGTCCTCCATCCCTCTCTGCCAATCCCTCCACTGGCCTCCACTCAGTGTCCTCCATCCCTCTCTGCCAATCCCTCCACTCAGTGTCCTCCATCCCCCATCTCTGCCAATCCCTCCACTCAGTGTCCTCCATCCCTCTCTGCCAATCCTCCACTGGCCTCCACTCAGTGTCCTCCATCCCTCTCTGCCAATCCCTCCACTCAGTGTCCTCCACCCCTCTCTGCCAATCCCTCCACTCAGTGTCCTCCATCCCTCTCTGCCAATCTCTCCACTGGTCTCCATTCAGTGTCCTCCATCCCTCTCTGCCAATCTCTCCACTGGCCTCCATTCAGTGTCCTCCATCCCTCTCTGCCAATCCCTCCACTGGCCTCCACTCAGTGTCCTCCATCCCTCTCTGCCAATCCCTCCACTAGCCTCCACTCAGTGTCCTCCATCCCTCTCTGCCAATCCCTCCACTGACCTCCACTCAGTGTCCTCCATCCCTCTCTGCCAATCCCTCCACTCAGTGCCCTCCATCCCTCTCTGTCAATCCCTCCACTCAGTGTCCTCCACCCCTCTCTGCCAATCCCTCCACTGGCTTCACATTACCCAACAAATAAAATTCAAACCATTAACAATCACATATAAAGCCATTTATAACTCCGCCCCAAATTACATCACTGATCTTGTCTCCAAATATCACCCAAACCGTCCTCTCCGCTCCTCCCACGACCTTCTACTCTCTAGCTCCCTTGTCTCCTCCTCCCATGCTTGTCTCCAGGACTTCTCCAGAGCCGTCCCCCATCCTCTGAAACTCCCTACCCCAATTTATCGGACTATCGCCTACTCTGCTCACTTTTAGGCGATCTCTGAAAACCTCTCTCTTCAGGGAAGCCTATCCTGCCCTCAGCTAATAATGGAATCTTCTATTCCTCTTACCAGTCCATCCCCCACAGTTATTACCTTTTGTACCACTAGCCCCTCCCTCCTAGATTGTAAGCTCCCAGGATCAGGGCCTCCTATCCCTCTTGTATTGAACTGTATTGTTGCTGCATTGTCTCCCGTTATATTGTAAAGAGCTGAGCAAACTGTTGGTGCCATAAATCCTGTATAATAATAATAATATATAAATCCTGTATAATAATAATAAAATGGGAGATCATCTAATAGTAAGCAGACCACAAGGAGCAGTAAAGTTTTTGTTTTGTTTTTTTTTATGTTATTTTAGTGATTTATGCTTTTGTTCATAACCTAAATGTAAAAAAAATGTCTGATACTTGTGAAAATGTATAATGCCCCTTTATCTGCCATCATTTCTGGAGCGACTAGGGCAGCTAGTGCAGTGCTGAGCCTTTCTGCCCCTTGACTGTGAGGAGGTGAGATTTGCTGATGCAGGGTCATTGTCAACTGGTGTGTGGCAGTCGGTGTGCTGGGTCTTGGCAAATCTAAAAAGCGCTTGCATTTACCATGCACAATTCTGCACAACTTCCATCAGAAGAGCACGTATGCTGGGAGGTGAACCTGTGGGCCAACTATGGGCATTAAACTATTTGCATATTCTTTAGGGCTTGCTTGGGGGGGGGGGTGGAGATGGGGGGCAAAAATGCACAGGTTCCTCTCCCTTAAAGCGGAGCTCCAGTCAAATTTCAAAAAAATAAAAGTCAGCAGCTACAAAAACTGTAGCTGCTAACTTTTAAATAACTACCACTCACCCGTCCTTCGATCCAGCAGTGTACTCCCTACAGCTGGGTTCACCGGTTGTCCTCGCTTCCCTGCACCAGCATCTTCAGTGTGTGCACCCAGCTGTGACAGCTGGGTTCCCAGTGCGCATGTGCGAGTAGCGTTGCGCTTTGTGACTGGTTCCATAGTCTTCTGGGACCTGTCACATGTCCCAGAAGACTACGGGGAGGGAGGACAACTTCCGTTTCCAATCACAAAGGCGATCGCAGCAGAAGTTGGAGCGGGAACCTGTCAAACTTGGGTACCCCCTCCCTCCCACTCCCCAAAGGTGCCAATTCTTAACGGGGAGCATGGGACGAAGCCTTAAAGTGGAACTTCCCCTCTTGGATGAAGCTCTTCTATAAGCTGCAATAAGCAGCGGAGGAAGATGTTTTCATGCTGCGGCTGCAGTGCTTTGCTTCATGACTGCCACTAAGTTGACCTGACATGTAGCAGTCAGCGGGCTTGCTAATCTCTACGCATTCAAGTCAATGGGGAAGCGCAGCTGTTGTAGCATGATTGTCTTGGGGTTAAAACAACAGGTGAGGAGGTATCCCATCTCTTCCTTGCCGCATGTCAGTTTCTGCAACGCGATCCAGGGGTGGATTGGGCTTCAGAGGGAAGGGAGATTTAGACACACGTCAAAATTGACCCTAACAAGCAGTAAATGAGCTTGAAAACAAACTCTCACTTCTGTAGCTGCAGGTACTGTGCAGCAATTCATCCTCCAAGTTCACAACAGAAACAATTTAGTTGGTCTCCCGGCAGCTCAGCATCTCCTGCCCCCCTCCCAAAAATGACTCAGCAGCTCAGCTCCCCCATCCCAGAATTCTTATCATTGCTGGAAAAGAGAGCAGAGCGAGCTGAGCTCCAAGGTGACTGCTTGGAGGTGGAAGTTGAATTCCTGATTCATTTCTGGAAGGGGGAGAGCTCTGCTCTCTTTTCCAGCAATGATCAGAATCGAGTTGCTGATTCACAGCTGAGATGGGGGGAGCAGGTGAGCTAAGCTGCAGAGTCATTGCTGGCAGAGGAGCACAAGGGTAGCCAAGTCACTGCTGAGAGGGGGGGAGCAGGTGACCTGAGCCGCTGAGTCATTGCTGGAAGAGGGGCACAGGAATTGCTAAGTCACTGCTGAGAGGGGGGGAGCAGGTGAGCTGAACTGCAGAGTCATTGCTGGGAGAGGGGTACAGGGGTAGCTGAGCTGAGTCACTGCTGAGAGGGGGGGAGCAGGTGAGCTGAGCTGCAGAGTCATTGCTGGGAGAGGGGCACAGGGGTAGCTGAGCTGAGCCACTGCTGAGGGGGGGAGCAGGTGAGCTGAGCTGCAGAGTCATTGCTGGGAGAGGGGCACAGGGGTAGCTGAGCTGAGCCACTGCTGAGAGGGGGTAGCAGGTGAGCTGAGCTGCAGAGTCATTGCTGGGAGAGGGGCACAGGGGTAGCTGAGCTGAGCCACTGCTGAGAGGGGGTAGCAGGTGAGCTGAGCTGCAGAGTCACTGCTGGGAGAGGGGCACAGGGGTAGTTGAGTCACTGCTGAGAGGGGGGAGCAGGTGAGCTGAGCTGCAGAGTCATTGCTGGGAGAGGGGCACAGGGGTAGTTGAGTCACTGCTGAGAGGGGGGGGGAAGTAGGGAAAACTAAGCTGCTGAGACTCCTGCTCCCCTTCTCATTTAACAGTGTTCCAGCCTTGCAATTGGCTACACAGGTCCAAGCACTGCATTCTGCGATAAAGGAAACAAGGTCACATGCTGCCCCATACCTGGAGGCTCCAATGGCACTAATGTGAAGATGAGTATTGGGGGAAGAGTTCATTTCCCTTTGAATTTCTTTTATTCACAGTGAAAGAGCTCCAAGTACAGAGTTGCAGCAGAATGTTCCGTTAATATCTGATCTGTGCAGGTACACGGATGATGTGGGGAGGGAGGTCGGCAACATATTACAGACACAATAATCGTAATGCTTCACAGGAGGGAGGAATTAGAGGAAGAAGCTCGGTACGGGGGATGAGAAATTGCCTTTTATTTCATGTGTACCTGTCTGTTCTGGTCTCTCCCCAGGAACTGGTCCCAATGTGCTACAGATGTTCCACCAACAACCCTTTCCTCAACAACCTGGGAAACGTCTGCATCAACTGCCGCCAGGGCTTCGTCTTCTCTGCGTCGTCATATGGTGAGTGGAGCGCTCTGGTCCCAATTGGTACATTAAAGTGGAGTTCCACCTGGAAAAAATAAAATAAAAGCCGGGTGCCCACTGCGCATGCGTGAGAAGCGCATGGCCCCGTAGTCTTCTAGGACCTGACGCGTGTCCCAGAAGACTATGGGGAGGGAAGGTAGGAGCACAACTTTCGCTTCCGATCGCCTAGGCCAGTGGTCGGCAAGCCGCGGCTTGCGAGCCACATGCGGCTCTTTACACGCTTTAATGCGGCTCTTGTGTGCCGGGCGCCCGCTCCCCTCCCTCCTCTCGGGCGGCAGGGACTCTGCAGCGTGATCCAAAAAAAAAAAAACAGCCAGGGCAGCGCGCTCAAATGCAATGATTGGCCAGTCTCGCTGTCACTCACATCCTGATAGCCAGTGATTGGCTGTCAGGATGTGTGTAGGCGGGGCAGCGTGACGAACGTGAAAGGAGCTAGGCTACTCTCACAGTCCGCCCTGAAGACCGGAACGGCGCGGGAACACGGCGAGAGGAACGCGCGGAGCAAAGGTAAGTGAATTGACACAGGGGGGACTTTGCTTACTACTTGGGGGGGAATAGTTATATGGGGGATGAATTACTATATGGGGGATAATTACTATATGGGGGATGAATTACTATATGGGGGATGAATTACTATAGGGGGGATGAATTACTATAGGGGGGATGAATTACTATATGGGGGATGAATTACTATAGGGGGGATGAATTACTATATGGGGGATGAATTACTATAGGGGGGATGAATTACTATAGGGGGGATGAATTAATATATGGGGGATGAATTACTATAAGGGGGATGAATTACTATATGGGGGGTGAATTACTATGGGGGATGAATTACTATATGGGGGATGAATTACTATAGGGGGGATGAATTACTATATGGGGGATGAATTACTATATGGGGGATGAATTACTATAGGGGGGATGAATTAATATATGGGGGATGAATTACTATAAGGGGGATGAATTACTATATGGGGGGTGAATTACTATGGGGGATGAATTACTATAGGGGGGATGAATTACTATAGGGGGGATGAATTACTATATGGGGGATGAATTACTATATGGGGGATGAATTACTATGGGGGATGAATTACTATAGGGGGGATGAATTACTATATGGGGGATGAATTACTATGGGGGATGAATTACTATATGGGGGATGAATTACTATGGGGGATGAATTAATATATGGGGGATGAATTAATATATGGGGGGTGAATTACTATATGGGGGGTGAATTACTATGGGGGATGAATTACTATATGGGGGATGAATTACTATATGGGGGATGAATTACTATATGGGGGGTGAATTACTATGGGGGATGAATTACTATAAAAACTTATTGAAACTAAAAACAGTGTACCATCCTATGTATTTTCAGTTTTAAAAATGTGGCTCTCAAAATAAATTTCAATCGTGGTTTTGGCGAGATTTGGCTCAGTTGAAAAAAAAGGTTGCCCACCACTGGCCTAGGCGATTGCAGCGGAGGTGGGAGCGCCTATTGTGGTATTGTGTTCTGCTGGTAGGGAGCTTTCCCTGACGGCAGAACACAATGATTACTGTTAGCGGCTATAGACACCAGCCGTAATCGAACTTAAAAAATCCGACAGGCTGGCTGTACCCAAGTTGATCCATCGATCGACTTGGGTACAACCAGCTTGCCCATAGATTGAATCTCAGTTGTTCCCTGCTGAACTGGCCAAGATTCGATCCATCTATGCCAAGCCTAAGTGGCCGGGACATTCCCTAGATTTCAGTTGCATGTATACAAGGAGTGTGTATATTTGCAGCTGCAGGGCAATGAATGCCCTGACCACTTAAGATTGGCCTACTACAGGGGTAGGCAACCTGCGGCTCTCTAGCTGTTGTGGAACTACATTTCCCATGAGGCATTGCAAAGATCACAAAACTGACAGTTACAGCTATGACTTGCAGAGGCATGATGGAACTTGTAGTCCTGCGGATCTCAGGTTGCCTACCCCTGGCCTACTACAATGAGAATGGTCTAGCTGAATCTCTCAGGTGGGTTGGGACTAGGATCCGAACACTCCGGAGCTCATACTTAGTGCACACACTGCTCCTTATGCACAACTGACCCTGGCTTTACAAGGCCTTAGCGCTCACCTCGGAGGGATCAAAGCTTGGGTCCCCCTCACATACATCTTCTCCAGGCTGGAATGTACAAATATCCTTCCAGTGTGATCACCTCACAAGACGAATATACAAATCCGAGACGATAATACACAGAGAAAACTGTCTCCATATGTCTCCATATGTCTCCATCTTCTTCAGAGAGCAGTTTGTGTTTTTCCTGCGATGGGTCAATGGCTTTGAGACATACAAATTAATCGACCGCCTGAACCAGTTTGTAATCTTCTGGAATCGATGTCTAAACTCCTCTTGACAGAACGTGACATGTTTGACACGGTGCTTTAATTCAATTTAAAGGGCATCTCTACCTTTTTTATATCCATTTCTGAAAAAAAAAAATATAAATAAAGGCAACTTCCTAACAGCCTCCCCGCTCCTCCTGTCCTCGTTGTACTAATCTGCATTTCTCAGATTCATCCGCTGCCCGTGTCTGCCGGTGTACATTCGTGCCCAAAAGTTTGCATACCCTGGCAGCTGCATGGTTGAGGTGCCAGAAAGAAGCCTTTACTGTGCCAAGAGCACACAAAAGCACAGCAAGTCAAGGTGTTGTCGGGCATATTGTAACTAGGCTTTTTTTTGTGGCATTGGCACAGTAATGGCTTTTTTCTGGCAACTCGACCATGCAGCTCATTTTTGTTCAAGTATCGTCGTATTGTGCTCGTTGATACTACCACACCGTCTTTTTTCCAGAGCAGCCTGTATTTCTCCTGAGGTTTCCTGTGGGGTTTTTCTTTGTATCCTGATCAATCCTTCTGGCAGTTGTGGCTGCGATCTTTCTTGGTCTACCTGACCTTGGCTTGGTATCAACTGATCCCCAAATTTTTCACTTCCTAATGTGATTGAATAATAAAACGTATGGGCAGCACAGTGGCTAAATGGTTACCACTTCCGCCTGGCAGTACTAGGGTCATTGGTTCGAATCCCAGCCATGGCACCACCTGCCTGGAGTTTGCATGTTCTCCCTGTGCCTGCGTTGGTTTCTTCTGGGTACTCCGGTTTCCTCCCACACTCCAAAGACATGCTGGGAGGTTAATTGGATCTGGTCTAAATTGGCCCTAGTATGTGTATGTATGAATGTAAGTTAGAGACCTTAGATTGTACACCCCTTGAGGGTTAGGGACCTTAGATTGTACGCCCCTCGAGGGTTAGGGACCTTAGATTGTACGCCCCTTGAGGGTTAGGGACCTTAGATTGTACGCCCCTCGAGGGTTAGGGACCTTAGATTGTACGCCCCTCGAGGGTTAGGGACCTTAGATTGTACGCCCCTCGAGGGTTAGGGACCTTAGATTGTACGCCCCTCGAGGGTTAGGGACCTTAGATTGTACGCCCCTCGAGGGTTAGGGACCTTAGATTGTACGCCCCTCGAGGGTTAGGGACCTTAGATTGTACTCCCCTTGAGGGTTAGAGACCTTAGATTGTACGCCCCTTGAGGGTTAGGGACCTTAGATTGTACACCCCTTGAGGGTTAGGGACCTTAGATTGTACGCCCCTTGAGGGTTAGGGACCTTAGATTGTATGCCCCTTGAGGGTTAGGGACCTTAGATTGTACGCCCCTTGAGGGTTAGGGACCTTAGATTGTACGCCCCTTGAGGGTTAGGGACCTTAGATTGTACGCCCCTTGAGGGTTAGGGACCGATGTGAATGTACAATATATATGTAAATTGACGGTGCTATATAAGTACCTGAAATAAATAAATATTAGTGGGGTCTACCTTGCTAAAGATTTTGCCACGGGTGTGAGCTTTTCTCTTAACTCTATCATAACTCTTACATATTCAAGGCTTTGGATATCCTTTTATATTCTTCTATTACATTCCCACATTTACATTGCAATTAGTGGGCTGCAATCTTTCTTGGTCTCCCTGACCTTGGCTTGATACCAAGAGATCCCCAAACTTTCCACTTCTTAATAAGTGATTGAACAGCACTGACTGGCATATTCAAGGCCTTGGATATCTTTTTACATTCTTTTCCATCTTTATAAAGTTCCGTTACCTTGTTACGCAGGTCTTCTGACAGTTCTTTTCTGCTCCCCATGGCTCAGTATCTAGCCTGCTCAGCACATCCACGTGAGAGCTAACAAAATTATTGACTATTTCTACACGGACACTAATTGCAATTTTAAAAAGCCACAGATGTGGGATATTAACCTCTAATTGGCATTTTACCCCGTGTGTGTCACCTTGTGTGTCTGTACCAAGGCCAAACATGCCAGGGGAGGGAAACGTTTGATCTGGGGGCGGAGACTTCTGATCCGGGCCATTTGGGGTTTTCTGTTATTAGGATTTAAAAAGGAGCCGAACAACTATGTGGAAATAAATGGCTTCATATGATCATCATCCTTCAATATAAGACATTTTTTTGTCACGATCGTTCATATTTTCAGTTTCAGTGCCAAAATGTCACCATTTCTCCCAGGGGGTGCAAACTTTTGAGCACAACGGTACCTATTCATACACTTTTAAATTCTGTCATGACACCTGTGCATCCCTGTGCAGGCAATCGCAGACCCTCACAAGTGTGTACTCTGTAGTATTCCCATATGAACAAGTCCTCAAAAGAAAGGCCGGCCATACACGGGTCGATTTTTCAAACGATTTTTCATTCGAAAATCAGACCTAAGAATATTCGGCCGAATTTCGCTCTGTTAGTGGGGCAATGGCACCGGCCGATTTTCCTGGTCCTGCCCATTTTGTTTATCGCGCATGCTGGAAAATTCGTGAAAAACGACCGCTTTTCGAAATCATTGGTGGCACCAGGGGCAGACTGACCATTTGGAAACTCGGGCAGTGCCCGAGGGCCCGGGGTCAGTAGGGGGCCCCATGAGATGCCCCTGGTACCTTTTTCATAGTCCTTTTTTGAGTTTGGGCAAGGACACAGGGGCCCCATGATCCCCTATTGCCTGGGGGCTCCATAAGTTGTCAGTCCGCCCCTGGTTCTGCCTAATTTGTGTTCAGTGGGTTCAAGTGAATGGTGCCATGGCGTGGTGGTACAGCCATTTAGGGGTTAGAACAGGCAGTGAGGTGCTGATGTATAAAGGCTTCTTCGCTGCCTGTCAAATGCCCTCTGAAGAGCGATCCACCTTGGATCTTCAGAGGGCTAGTGGTTGGGCTTCCATGGTGACCCAAGGTGGTAGTTGGGTGGCCTGAAGTGGTATTTGGGTTTCCATAGTGACCTGGGCTGGTGGTTGGGTGGCCTGAGGTGGTGGTTTGGTGGCCTGAGGTGGTGGTTGGCCTTTAATGGTGACCTGATGTGGTGATTGGGTGGCCTTGGGTGGTGGTTGGGCTTCCACAATGGCCTTGCGGTGGGGCGTACCTAGTACAAACGTAAGACCATGAGATACTCGTTTCGGGGAATGCCTTTTCCTTCTTCACGGCTTGAGCCAACAATCTGTAATTGAATCTGCACAGAGTTCACTATGAAGCCCAGATAAAGGTTACAAAAGGGCCTGAATCCTCAATGTGTCCAATCAGCAAAGAGAGCAGCCAGCTAAATCCCAGATTCAATCAGAAACTATTGAATCAACCCCGTAAGGAGGAGGTCTTTCCCCTGAAACGCGTTGGTGGTATTTGATGCAAAAATTATTAAAATGAATCACCAAGCCAGATGAACGCTATACTAAGCGCTCCTGAACAGGGGCGGACGGACCATTTGGAAACTCAGGCACTGCCCGAGGGCCCGGGGTCAGTAGGGGGCCCCATGAGATGCCCCTGGTACCTTTTTCATAGACTTTTTTGAGTTTGGGCAAGGACACAGGGGCCCCATGATCCCCTATTGCCCGGGGGCCCCATGAGTTGTCAGTCCGCCCCTGGATCACCATCGGATTACAGAACGAACGATATTTTTGATTGAAAAAGCGTTCGGAATTCGACCCGTGTATAGCCTGCTAAAGTCCGAACGAAGTAAAAGCCCCTTTATTCTAACAATCCAGGGTGGCACGGTGTCGTTTTTCATGGCATGGCCGGGGATTGCGCATCTTCAGTTACCGGCAGTCCTCTTTTCTGCTGTGTTAGAAAATTCCGGAGTGTTCATCCACAGCAGTAATTACAGGACACTAGGTTAATCCTTGCTAATCTCTGCACAACAGGCATTAGCAGACTGTTAGGTGACACATCTGTCATTTACAGCTATATTTAGCCGGGTTGGAATAACTTGCAGATACTGCGGAGAATGAAGACTCGGCCTCCAGGTATCATGAATGTCCCTAAGCATACCCTTCATGAAAAGGGACCAGGAAGTCCAGAGCAAAGCAGAGCCTTGGATTTAGTGGCAGCACCAAGGATTGAGGGTAAACCCCCCACACAACTCCAATTATACCTGGGGGGGGTCAGATCTGCCTCACCCTCCCAACTTTTTTTTTCAGGTACCAACATTATGGTCCTGGATCTCATTTGAATGTACCCATGGTGCGCATTTCGTCCACCCATTTTCTGGATGGGTGAGCCCAGATCCCACCTATTTATTTATGTTAGGTACTTGTATAGCGCCGTCAATTTACGCAGTGCTTTTACATTGACCTTGAGGGTTAGGGACTGATGTGAATGTACTATATATATATATTACATTCACATCAGTCCCTAACCCTCAAGGGGCGTACAATCTAAGATCCCTAACCCTCAAGGGGCGTACAATCTAAGATCCCTAACCCTCAAGGGGCGTACAATCTAAGGTCCCTAACCCTCAAGGGGCGTACAATCTAAGGTCCCTAACCCTCAAGGGGCGTACAATCTAAGATCCCTAACCCTCAAGGGGCGTACAGTCTAAGGTCCCTAACCCTCAAGGGGCGTACAATCTAAGGTCCCTAACCCTCAAGGGGAGTACAGTCTAAGGTCCCTAACCCTCAAGGGGCGTACAGTCTAAGGTCCCTAACCCTCAAGGGGAGTACAATCTAAGATCCCTAACCCTCAAGGGGTGTACAGTCTAAGGTCCCTAACCCTCAAGGGGCGTACAATCTAAGGTCCCTAACCCTCAAGGGCGTACAATCTAAGGTCCCTAACCCTCAAGGGGAGTACAATCTAAGATCCCTAACCCTCAAGGGGTGTACAGTCTAAGGTCCCTAACCCTCAAGGGGCGTACAGTCTAAGGTCCCTAACCCTCAAGGGGCGTACAATCTAAGGTCCCTAACCCTCAAGGGGAGTACAATCTAAGGTCCCTAACCCTCAAGGGGCGTACAATCTAAGGTCCCTAACCCTCAAGGGGAGTACAATCTAAGGTCCCTAACCCTCAAGGGGAGTACAATCTAAGGTCCCTAACCCTCAAGGGGCGTACAATCTAAGGTCCCTAACCCTCAAGGGGAGTACAATCTAAGGTCCCTAACCCTCAAGGGGTGTACAGTCTAAGGTCCCTATCCCTCAAGGGGTGTACAGTCTAAGGTCCCTAACCCTCAAGGGGCGTACAATCTAAGGTCCCTAACCCTCAAGGGGCGTACAATCTAAGGTCCCTAACCCTCAAGGGGCGTACAATCTAAAGTTCTTAACCTGTTCACACCGGGCCACACACAAATGTGCTGCCTCCTGGCGTCGGGGCTTAGACACCGAGCGGCCGCACATTTGCGTTCAGGTAAGAAAAAACATATGTGCTGAGAGCGCACGCCCTGCGCGCTCCCAGCACACATGTCCAGTACTCACGGAAAGGTCCCGGCCTCCTCTTTCGATCGGGACCTTTCCCGATCATGTGACGACGTGTCACAGCGGTCACATGCTCCCTAAACCCTGCCCGTCCCGGCTTCTGAAACTCTTAAAGGGCTGGGAGGCGCTGGCGTGAAGGGGTTAACTCACATTCATACATACACATACTAGGGCCAATTTAGACAGGAGCCAATTCACCTACCAGCATGTCTTTGGAGTGTGGGAGTAAACCGACGCAGTCACAGGGAGAACATGCAAACTCCAGGCAGGTGGTGCCATGGTTGGCATTCGAACCAACGACCCGAGTACTGTCAGGCTGAAGTGCTAACCGTTTAGCCACTGTGCTGCCCATACCTATTTATAGGTTTGTCCTGCCCAGACCCCATTTCTGAATGAAGGGACTGCCCACTCGCAACCTAAATCCCCACAATAATGCCATTTTCAGTTACAGTGCATAGAAGGCTAATGCTGAGATCCCAGGATTTGGCCTTGGACACAGAGGGCCAACATCCATGACTTTCCTGGCAAATCCAGGTCGGTTTAGCTTCTATGGTGTTGGTACTAGCACTGAAATGTTGTCTTGTGGGCACACTAGGCATTAGCAGACAGTAAGATGTCTGCTGGGGATCCCAGGACTTGGCCTTGGACACAGAGGGCCAACATCCATGACTTTCCTGGAAATCTCAGGTCAGTTTGGCTTCTATGGTGTTGGTACTAGCACTGAAATGTTGTCTTGTGGGCACATTAGGCATTAGCAGACAGTAAGACATCTGCTGGGGATCCCAGGACTTGGCCTTGGACACAGAGGGCCAACATCCATGACTTTCCTGGCAAATCCAGGGCGGTTGGCTTCTATGGTGTTGGTACTAGCACTGAAATGTTGTCTTGTGGGCACATTAGGCATTAGCAGACAGTAAGACATCTGCTGGGGATCCCAGGACTTGGCCTTGGACACAGAGGGCCAACATCCATGACTTTCCTGGCAAATCCAGGGCGGTTGGCTTCTATGGTGTTGGTACTAGCACTGAAATGTTGTCTTGTGGGCACATTAGGCATTAGCAGAAAGTAAGACGTCTATCCTTGAAAGGTTACATATAGCAGGGTTGAAATCGCTTACAGATACTGCAGAGAATGAACAAGACTAGTGAAGACGTGGCCTCCTAGTATAATGGTTCATAGAATGGAACCAGCTATGGCAAAGCACAGCCTTGGATTTGGTGGCAACATCAAGGATTGGGGGATAATCTCCACACACAACCTTAAATACCTGCTGGGGGTCAGATCTGCCTCACCTTCCATTGTTTTTTTTCCAGGTAATGCACACTTGCCAACATTGTGATTCTGGATGCCAGGACACCATTCGGGGCTCATGTACACTGCAGCTGATAAACTCACGTTTAGGAGCTCTTCTGCTTTTTTTTTTTTTTTCAGCAGCCCCTGAACTCTCCCTAATGTATTCCTCTGTCTCCATGTACACATCGTCCTTTACAGGCAGTTGAGTTTACAGTCGTTTTTTTTAACACACCAAACTTGCGTTCAGGAGTAGATTTTACTGGCGTTTCAAATGCGTGTAAAAGCCCCCAGCTACCCGGAGAGACCCCAGCCCCCTCCACAGATCACATGCCCAATAGTTACCCCCAGCCCTCCCCAGTAACCACATTTCTTACAGGGCCACTGAATCTGCTGCAATATCCACAAACTCCCATTTCCCCAGAGTGACCCCCAGCCGCAATCGTCACCCTCCAGCATTTGAATACATATTTTGCATTCCTATACATTTATTTTGTTAGTATCTGGATTTTTTTGTTGTTTTTAACTTTTGGGGCATTTATTTATTTATTTCAGGTACTTCTATAGCACCGTCAATGTACGCAGCGCTTTACATATATATTGTACATTCACATCAGTCCCTAACCCTCAAGGGGCGTACAACCTAAGGTCCCTAACCCTCAAGGGGCGTACAATCTAAGGTCCCTAACCCTCAAGGGGCGTACAATCTAAGGTCCCTAACCCTCAAGGGGCGTACAATCTAAGGTCCCTAACCCTCAATGGGGCGTACAATCTAAGGTCCGTAACCCTCAAGGGGCGTACAGTCTAAGGTCCCTAACCCTCAAGGGGCGTACAATCTAAGGTCCGTAACCCTCAAGGGGCGTACAGTCTAAGGTCCCTAACCCTCAAGGGGCGTACAATCTAAGGTCCCTAACCCTCAAGGGGCGTACAATCTAAGGGGCGTACAATCTAAGGTCCCTCACCCTCAAGGGGTGTACAATCTAAGGTCCCTAACCCTCAAGGGGCATACAATCTAAGGGGCGTACAATCTAAGGTCCCTCACCCTCAAGGGGTGTACAATCTAAGGTCCCTAACCCTCAAGGGGTGTACAATCTAAGGTCCCTAACCCTCAAGGGGCGTACAATCTAAAGTCCCTAACCCTCAAAGGGTGTACAATCTAAGGTCCCTAACCCTCAAGGGGCGTACAATCTAAGGACCCTAACCCTCAAGGGGCGTACAATCTAAGGACCCTAACCCTCAAGGGGCGTACAATCTCAGGTCCCTAACCCTCAAGGGGCGTACAATCTAAGGTCCCTCACCCTCAAGGGGTGTACAATCTAAGGTCCCTAACCCTCAAGGGGTGTACAATCTAAGGTCCCTAACCCTCAAAGGGCGTACAATCTAAGGTCTCTAACCCTCAAGGGGCATACAATCTAAGGGGCGTACAATCTAAGGTCCCTCACCGTCAAGGGGTGTACAATCTAAGGTCCCTAACCCTCAAGGGGTGTACAATCTAAGGTCCCTAACCCTCAAGGGGCGTACAATCTAAAGTCCCTAACCCTCAAAGGGCGTACAATCTAAGGTCTCTAACCCTCAAGGGGTGTACAATCTAAGGTCCCTAACCCTCAAGGGGCGTACAATCTAAGGTCCCTAACCCTCAAGGGGCGTACAATCTTAGGTCCCTAACCCTCAAGGGGCGTACAATCTAAGGTCCCTAACCCTCAAGGGGCGTACAATCTAAGGTCCCTAACCCTCAAGGGGCGTACAATCTAAGGTCCCTAACCCTCAAGGGGCGTACAATCTAAGGTCCCTCACCCTCAAGGGGCGTACAATCTAAGGGGCATACAATCTAAGGTCCCTAACCCTCAAGGGGTGTACAATCTAAGGTCCCTAACCCTCAAGGGGCGTACAATCTAAAGTCCCTAACCCTCAAAGGGCGTACAATCTAAGGTATGGAAGGTTTTGGAAGACTTTGCTGAGCCCAAACCTAAATAAGGCTGAGAACCCTAATCTACAGAGCTGATTGGTTACTTTTTATCTCCACATGCACATTGTTAGCGCTGTTTGATTAATTAGTTGTTATAGTGTCTGTCTCGCCCTCCTTACACCTCGGCGCTCATCCCCTGTCATCACACTCAGCAACACGTAGCACTGCGAGACAGATTACCTCTCACCTTCCAAGCTGATTTGCGGTTTATCCAGTAAGATATTAAGGTTGACTTTAACAACTCTGCTCAAGGTTTTTCCTCCTCCGTGCCAGTCATAGAATTATTCTGTTATCCACATATAAAATGGCGGTGGGAAAAACACATCAGATAATTACAGATTAATAATACACAAATATGGAGATGTGCTTTTAAAGGGTGCACATTTGGGAAATAGATGAGGTGCAGAGCAGATAAAACTGACATTTTTTAGCAATTTTAAGTGGAAAAACACATTTTATATTCTCCCCGGGCTCTAAATCTATTGTACATTCACATCAGTCCCTAACCCTCAAGGGGCGTACAATCTAAGGTCCCTAACCCTCAAGGGGCGTACAATCTAAGGTCTCTAACCCTCAAGGGGTGTACAATCTAAGGTCCCTAACCCTCAAGGGGCGTACCATCTAAGGTCCCTAACCCTCAAGGGGCGTACAATCTAAGGTCCCTAACCCTCAAGGGGCGTACAATCTAAGGTCCCTAACCCTCAAGGGGCGTACAATCTAAGGTCCCTAACCCTCAAGGGGCGTACAATCTAAGGTCCCTAACCCTCAAGGGGCGTACAATCTAAGGTCCCTAACCCTCAAGGGGCGTACAATCTAAGGTCCCTAACCCTCAAGGGGCGTACAATCTAAGGTCCCTAACCCTCAAGGGGTGTACAATCTAAGGTCCCTAACCCTCAAGGGGCGTACCATCTAAGGTCCCTAACCCTCAAGGGGCGTACAATCTAAGGTCCCTAACCCTCAAGGGGCGTACAATCTAAGGTCCCTAACCCTCAAGGGGCGTACAATCTAAGGTCCCTAACCCTCAAGGGGGGTACAATCTAAGGTCCTTTACTCAGATTCATACATACTAGGGACAATTAACCTACCAGCATGTCTTTAGAGTGTGGGTGGAAACCGGAGTACCTGGAGGAAACCATCACAGGCAAACTCCAGGCATCTAGTGCCTTTTAATTAGATTGGTATTTTAAAGATTTTTTTTAATTTCACACATTATGCCTTTATTTGGGTTGTAGAATACTAGCTTCTTGTGAGAGGGGAAAAAAGCTAATATTTTTCTTTTCTGGTATTTTATTCCTTATTTATTTTTTTCCCATTTTATATAATTAGATAGTGCTGTGAAGAGTACATGTGCATCAGTCTCTGCACCAAAGGAGCTTACACTCCAATGTCCCCCACAGGCACACACTATTATACATTTATATAGATCTAACATAGACCGCAGTGCTGTACAGAGAACACTGAGCCAGTCACATCAGTCTCTGTACCAGAGGAGCTTACACTCTAATGTCCCCTCCCCCACAGTCACATCAGTCTCTGTACCAGAGGAGCTTACACTCTAATGTCCCCTCCCCCACAGTCACATCAGTCTCTGTACCAGAGGAGCTTACACTCTAATGTCCCCTCCCCCACAGTCACATCAGTCTCTGTACCAGAGGAGCTTACATTCTAATGTCCCCTCCCCCCCACAGTCACATCAGACTCTGTACCAGAGGAGCTTACACTCTAATGTCCCCATCACATTATTGTACATTTATATAGCTCTGACATAGACTGCAGCGCTGTACAGAGAACACTGAGCTAGTCACATCTGTCTCTGCACCAGAGGAGCTTACACTCTAATGTCCCCTCCCCCACAGTCACATCTGTCACTGCACCAGAGGAGCTTACACTCTAATGTCCCCTCCCCCACAGTCACATCAGTCTCTGTACCAGAGGAGCTTACACTCTAATGTCCCCTCCCCCCCAGTCCCACACTATTATTATACATTTATAGCTCTGACATAGGCCGCAGTGCGGTACAGAGAACACTGAGCTAGTCCCATCTGTCTCTGCACCAGAGGAGCTTACACTCTAATGTCCCCTCCCCCACAGTCACATCTGTCTCTGTACCAGAGGAGCTTACACTCCAATGTCCCCATCACATTATTATACATTTATATAGCTCTGACATAGACTGCAGCGCTGTACTGAGAACACTCAGCCAGTCACATCTGTCTCTGCACCAGAGGAGCTTACACTCTAATGTCCCCTCCCCCACAGTCACACACTATTATTATTATTATACATTTATATAGCTCTGACATAGACTGCAGCACTGTACTGAGAACACTCAGCCAGTCACATCTGTTTCTGTACCAGAGGAGCTTACACTCTAATGTCCCCATCACATTATTATACATTTAACATAACTGTTGTTGTGCAGTTGGAGGATGCTCACACAAACACAGAGATCATACAGCCTCCATGCTGATATTGTTCAGATAGGGAACTGAACTGTGAACCCTAGTGCAGTACTTGCCAATAGACCACAATGCTGCCCTGTTAGCTGAAGCTCACTCTGGTCTTGTGTCTTCTATGATTACAGAAGTTCTTCCTCTGGTGGAATTTTATCTGGAAGAAGGGATTTCTGATGAAGAGGCCATGTCACTCATCAATCTCGAGGCTCCTCGAAGTCACCCCAATAAAGACAAGTGGCAGGAAATGTCCTCCGCTGGTATCCTTTTTACTCAAAGTGATCGTCTGTCTTTTTTTTTTCGTTAGTTTTTACAAGTGTGCGTGTGTGTGTGTGGGTGTGTGTGCGTGTGGGTGGGTGTGTGTGCGTGTGGGTGGGTGTGTGTGTGCGTGTGGGTGGGTGTGTATGTGCGTGTGGGTGGGTGTGTATGTGCGTGTGGGTGGGTGTGTATGTGTGTGTGTGTGGGTGGGTGTATGTGTGTGTGTGTGGGTGGGTGTATGTGTGTGTATGTGGGTGGGTGGGTGTATGTGTGTGTGTGTGTGTATGTGGGTGGGTGTGGGTGTGGGTGTGTGTGCGTGTGGGTGTGGGTGTGGGTGGGTGTGTATGTGTGTGTGTATGTGGGTGGGTGTATGTGTGTGTATGTGGGTGGGTGTATGTGTGTGTATGTGGGTGGGTGTATGTGTGTGTATGTGGGTGGGTGTATGTGTATGTGTGTGTGTGTGTGTGTGTGTGTATGTGGGTGGGTGTATGTGGGTGGGTGGGTGTGTGTGCGTGGGTGTGGGTGGGTGTGTGGGTGGGTGTGGGTGTGTGGGTGTGTGCGTGTGTGTGTGTGTGTGTGTATGGGTGTGTGGGTGGGTGTGTGGGTGTGTGTGTGTGTGGCCATCAGGTCTCTTGATTATCTTCAGTGCAGGTTTACATAAACACCTAGCAGAGAGTGCAGCACAAAGTAGTACTGACAAGTCAATCAATCTAGGAGGACATTGCTGTGGGTCATAGCAGTGAGGTGATTGAGGACTAAGAGGCAGAAGGGTCGATCGATCGAAGGAAGACTCCAAAATCATAGCTGTGTCAAAATCCATGGATAAAGGATGACCAGGGTGGAGAGGCGAGGGTAAAAAAAAAAAAAAATCACTCATCCATCTATGCTGATGTGACTTCTGTAATATAGAAGTCTATGGGGCTGAAAGCGAACTGAAGTCCACCAGGAAACTTTTCCAAAATCACACTGTGCTGAGTTGATTAGAAGGGCACCAGTGAATATAACCGGATTTCTCTTGTCATGCGATTCTGTAAACCGTGGCTTGAAAACTTCCCTCAGGTACGTTGCGGTTTCCATACATTTCAATAAAGTACATTGTTTTTGGTGTAGTTTATTTTTTTACTGGACCAAACATGCACGAAAGATGCAGCAAGCAGGATTTTTTTACCGCAACTGAAGCGCAATGGACCCGTGTGAAGAGCTACATAGGATTTAAAGAGATGCAGTTTCCTTCCGCTTTTCTTCCACTTTTTTTTTCTTTATTGAAGAATGCACCAAAAGCAGATCAGTGTGAAAGTTGCCTTACTTGGGTCTTTTTCAAGAGATTGTTTGGCTTTCTCTGGATAACCACTTCTACTCCCTACATGCCTCTGATTTTTTGCTAGTGTCCTAGTAGGATGGATGCTGCTATGCTTAGAAAAGTCCAATGTTTTGGCTAGTCTTTGATATATATTTTCTTTAATCAAGATTTCTGCTACATTGCTGCTGAGCCGGTCACCCTGTGGAGCTATCTGGATCGGCCTTTCATCAGTTACAAAGTTAGTCTGGCTGAAAAAAGACAAAAGTCCATCCAGTTCAACCAAAAAATAAAAAAAAAGTTATAATCCTACACCCACAGTTGAACCAGAGGAAGGCAAAAATACCCAGCAAATCACGATCCAATTTGCTCCTGCAGGGAAAAAATTCCTTCCTGATCCCCCGAGAGGCAATCCGATATTCCCTGGATCAACTTTACCTATAAATGTTATATCCAGTTCAGGGGCGGACTGACAACTCATGGGGCCCCCGGGCAATAGGGGATCATGAGGCCCCTGTGTCCTTGCCCAAACTTAAAAAAGCCTATGATAAAGGTACCAGGGGCATCTCATGGGGCCCCCTACTGACCCCGGGCCGTCGGGCAGTGCCCGAGTACTCGAATGGTCAGTTCACCCCTGATCCAGTTATATTCTGTGTATCTAAGAAAGAATCCAGGACTTTTTTAAAACAATCCACTGAGCTGGCCAGAACCAACTCTTGAGGAAGTCTATTCCACATTGCACAGCTCTTACTGTCTGACTTTGGAGGCTGTACTTGGACCCTGTTGGGTTGGTAGGGCTAGATTTAAATGTGACCTTTGGGCGCTGGGCTCTGCATTGCAGTTCTTCTCATTCCTTTGTGTACTGGATAAAAGATAAGTGCACCTTTTAAAGAAAAAAAGAAACACCTATGTGGGTGCAGTATTGATCTGATGCTGCAGTTGTCCCCCGCCGGCTCTAAGACTTGGCTGCTGATCGCTCAGTTCTCAGTCTTCAGTGAGCAGAAAGAGGTGACTGTCAGCCACCAGCTCTGTGCTCTGCCCCTCCAGCGCTCAATGAAGCAGCGGGCTGCGAAGTAGATGGAAGTAGCTGGCAAGGGCTCTCAGCGGCATGGTGAGAGGCTGAACCAGCTGCCGGCCAGGCATGTGGGCGGATCCCGACATTATTGTTGGGATCCCTGCACAGCCTGGACCAGCTGTGAGCTGACAGCAGACTTTAGCCCTCTGTTGGCTGGATCTGGCTCATAGAAGTGCACTCCTGTGACCCATAGGAGAAGTATGACCAAAAGAGCTTTAGGTATACTTCTTCTCCAAGTTAGCCATAGAGCACTTTCCAGGTCCAGAGTCCCGGCTTAGTGCTGACCCTATTGCTAATGACTCACTTTGTGAATAGGCTGAGCATCGGGAGCTGCCTCAATTACGAACACCCATTCGATATCCTGTTTTCTGTCCATTTTACCGCACACATGTTTTTTTAACATGTTTAAAATATTGTCTGACAGGTCACGTCATTTGTGTCTTTCTTGATTAAAACGTGTCACAAACTTCATAATTGTGAGTTAATGACCTTAACAAAAAAAAAAGACACACAAACGCTGAGACTAGATGATGATGATGAGCCCTTCATGGATGGCGACCCCTTCACAGCAAAGTTAAGTTTTGAGGTGGGTGACCAGTTCCTAATGTAGAAGGTACAGAAGATGTATGATGAAACACTCCAGTTATGGTGTCGGCTATAAAACCTAGAAAAAAAAAACCCCAAAAATGAATCAAGCAACCAATAAAAATAAGACCTGAGAAATGATTTGTGACTCTAACCAACTCTCTTCTGTCCTGCAGCAAGGCGGCTCTGAGTTTGTCCCCGTGGTTGTGTCCCGTTCGGTCCTGAGAGCCATGAGCAGGAGGGACGTCATGGTGAAGCGTTGGCCGCATCCTCTGAAGTGGCAGTACTTCCGCTCACTGCTCCCCGATGTCTCCATCACCATGTGCCAGTCCTGTTTCCAGGTATGTGCTGCCTATACACTTGCTGCCCTGATGGGAAAGTGTGACGGACCGCCTATCGCCACGCCTGGGTGCCTCCTTGCCGCTGGGACACAGGACCAAAGTATTATAGCTGGGCATTGCGCCCAAGAACTAGACAACACCAGCGTAGGTGCAAAATTGGAACTCTTAATTGAACAGAAATACAGGTTTTTATACATTTCAGAAATAAGGGCAGTCCCCACATGAACATTAACCCCCCTGGCGGTATTCCCGAATGTAGCTCGGGGTAAAGTTTCAGCACCACAAGCGGTAACCCCCCCGAGCTACACTCGGGAATACACTGCAGCGTTGCTCCGGGATCTCTTCTTCACTTACCTTGTCCTGCGCTCCCGCGATGTCCCTCCTGCAGTGTCCCCGGCAATGTCCTCCGGCCGATGCCGGCATCTGTCTTCCGGGTTCCGTTCCCTGCGACGTCGGGACGTACGGGGGACGGAACTGGCGGGAAATTTGAACGTTGTAAAAGTGACATTCACTAAATACATAAAATCACATCGTATAACATTCCTGTATCAAACCATTTCACATACATTGTGTCCCGAGTGCTTTGTCCGGCGCCCTGCCTGCATTTTTACTGTTCTTTCTGCCTGGAAACTGAGAAACGTCCATGGCGTCCAAAAAGCGTCCCTTTAGGTCAGACGCGGTTTTAGACCGGCTAGAGAACAGCGATAGTAAATCAGAACCACTTGCAGAATTGAGTGATAATGATTGGTGGGGGAAATTCCTCATCAGACACTGAAAACGATTCTGCGACTGAGCTCAGCGATGTGCCAACTTGGCGCTCTATTTCACATTTCAGTGTTTTTGGTTTGATTATATTATTGAATTACATTTATTATTATTATATTATTAATTTTAATGATTATTTTTTAAATTATAATTTATGATTTCGTTTTTCAAATTTTATCATCCCCGGGATGTTTACTAGACTCTTGTTCGGACAGATTTCAGGGAGTTATTCCTCCTAAAAATTACAGGCCTACAATAAAAAAAATACATATTTCCATGCAAAAAAAAGTACCGCTTAGAGCACAGAAATATGGACATAATCAGACCGCTAGGGAGGTTAAAAAGAAATATTACACATCGGGATAAACATCTCACACTGATTAGGTAACGAGGTCAAGTTGACAGAAGACTAATCCCATCATGTAGGAACCTCCAGGAGGACTAGCCAACAGACAGAAACAATAGGTGACTCAATGAACTCAATTAACAATGGGACAAAGATACAACAGTAAACATGTGACACCGTAATAAAGAGATTTTAGAAAGAGACCTCACCATCAGGTTGTTTTGAGCTTGTTATTTCAACATCTTCTTAGAGTCTCTGAGTTTGGGGGGGTTGTAGCAGTCAATGCTAGTTTGGGCACAGAGTCCCCAAATCTATATCATGATCCTCCAGTTCTCAGAGTCTGTGTGTTTTGGGGAGTCATGGACTTGAATCCAAAGTAAAACTACTCCAAAAGGTCCTCCAGGCACAGACCTCCCAAAGAATAGAGGCGCCTCAAACGCCAGGGCTCAGAGTCAGTAGGCAAGAGGCTATCTTCAGTCTCCTCCAAAAGCCCCTGGCCCGGTTGGGTCAGTCACAGAAAGCATTTAATAAGTCCAGGACCTGACCCTTTACCCCCTCCAGAAACAAAGGACCCAAGAGTTTTTTTTTTTTCTTTGTTCAGTCTGGCTCAGCTGGTCTTGGTGGTCACACACAGGAGCAAAGTGTGTGCGCGTGTATGGAGGGAAGAGAAAAGTTCACTTTAATTATTTTAAAGTAAATGTAAACAAAGTGGTTCTAAAGGCAGAAGGTTTCTTTTTACCTGAATGCATTCTACTCATTAGGGTAAAGAAACCTTCTACATGTAGCCCCCCCCCCCCCATAGCCCCCTTGAGCTCGAACCAGCGATGTGCACAAGATCAAAGGCTCTCCTGGCTTTCTCCCTCCTCATTGACTCAGACACAGCAGGAGGAGCCATTTTTTAATCACAGCCAGTGAGGAGGGAGCGGGGGGCAGGGCAATGCACTGTGTGGACACACAGAGCCGGCTCAATAGGGAACAGGCATGAGTGACCCCATTGCAAGTAGCTTGCAATGGGGGCACTCGGCTGGGGGGAGGGGCCAGGAGTGCTGATGAGGGAGCAAAACCATTGCATAGGGCAGGTAAGTATAACATGTTTGTTATTTTTTTATAAAACTAGAACATTTTCCATTATAACTGACTGTATATCAAACACTATTGTCCTTCTTTTTTTTTTTTCCCAGTAAAACGCTGTTAACATTTCTTTGTCCACCTTTTGTTGCATCTCCGTGCTGATGATCTCCTGCAGATTTTGCACTTTCTGTACTTCCTGCACTTTTCTACATGCACTCCAGCAATGTCTACATGGCATTTCTCATGGCGGGTTTCCTGATGATAACAGTGGACAATTCCTACCTAATGGGTGTTCAAACAGCTTTGGAAGCCCATTTTAACAATTGATTTCAAGCCCAACTCCGGGCAAAAAAAAAAAGTTCTCCCATGCAGTGGCTGTGCCTGCACTGTATGGGTTAGCGGCTTGGTTTGTCCAAGGGCAAACAGAAAGTGAATACTCACCCAGTCCTCTGCTCCAGCAGCAAACAATGCTCCCCCATGATCCAGTGATGGACTGATCCTGATGTCCTCATGTTCATTGATGACGTCAGAAACAGTCTACTGCACAAGACCGCTAGACCGCAGGGGGGACAGGAGCAAAAGCATCGGTCTTGTGCTGGGAGGATTAGGTAAGTATATCTACCTTTTCCAATCCCCTAGACCACAGGTGTCAAACACAAGGCCCGAGGGCCGAATCTGGTCCTCCAGGCCATTTCATGTGGCCCTTGCACCTCTCCTGCAGGTACCCCCTTGTCTCCGCCCCCACCTTGTCTCACCAGTCCCCAGCAGAGAGGAGAATAGAACAAATCTGCCAAATCCTCCTCATCCCCCCACCCCCTCATCTCTGCCTCCCCTGGTCTCAGCATTCAGCAGATTCTTTAACTGACTCCACTCCTCTGGTCCTCCTCCAGCATCCTCTAGCCCACAGGTGTCAAACACAAGGCCCGCGAGCCGAATCCGGCCTTCCAGGCCATTGCATGTGGCCCTTGCACCTCTCCTAGCCCCTTGTCTCAGCCCCCCACCTTGTCTTAACAGTCGGCAGCAGAGAGGAGAATAGAACTCCTCTGCCAAATCCTGCACCTCTCAGTGCAGCTGCAGCACCCCCTCATCTCTGCCTCCCCTGGTCTCAGCATTCAGCACACTCTGGTAACTGACTCCACTCCTCCTCTGGTCCTCCTCCAGACCCTGCACTTTCTGCTTTCCAGCTCTGCCCCAAAAGGGGGTGCTCTGGTCCTCCTCCAGACCCGGCACTTTCTGCTTTCCAGCTCTGCCCCAAAAGGGGGTGCGCTGGTCCTCCTCCAGACCCGGCACTTTCTGCTTTCCAGCTCTGCCCCAACAGGGGGTGCTCTGGTCCTCCTCCAGACCCGGCACTTTCTGCTTTCCATCTCTGCCCCCAAAGAGGGTGCACAGTGATGTTAGGGAGGGTGTGGGATTCTTGACATCTAATGTAAGGGGAGGGTGGGGTGCTCTGGACATCTAGTCTTACAGATACAACCAGCCCTTTGAGGGAAACCATAATGCTGATGCGGCCCGCGATGAAGTGGAGTTTGACACCCCTGTCCTAGACAAAAATGAGCAGTTAACCTCGCTCAGCCCCACTGTAAGGGAAAACTTCTTTTTTTTTTGTTGCCCAGAGTTAAGCTTTAAAATTATAAGTGTGGACATTGCATGGCATAAAAGAATAAAAAGGAAAAAAGGAAATACGTTTTTTCCTAAACAATTAATTACCTTTTTCTTTTACAAATAATATTGTATTAAATAGTTGTCTCTGCAATATTATTATATTCTCTGTGACACACATTAGATCTACTGTGACCTCATAAACCCTTTGTAAGACGAGGAGATTCAACCAGGAGGTGTATAAACACTGCAGGACGGGTTGTCAGAGTCCTCCTCTGTATAATCACTGGGTGTATTATGGACAGATCTCTACTAAACGTCATTTTATTCTGTGACATCGACAGCTATATGAATTGTTATCAAAGAGTGAGAATCTCATTCCACAAAAATTTGCTTGAAAAACATACAGTGGGGATCAAAAGTTTGGGCACCCCAGCTAAAAATTTGTATTAATGTGCATAAAGAAGCCAAGGAAAGATGGAAAAATCTCCAAAAAGGCATCAAATTACAGATTAGACATTCTTATAATATGTCAACAAAATTTAGATTTTATTTCCATCATTTACACTTTCAAAATAACAGAAAACAAAAAAATGGCGTCTGCAAAAGTTTGGGCACCCTGCAGAGTTAATATCTTGTACTGCCCCCTTTGGCAAGTATCACAGCTTGTAAACGCTTTTTGTAGACAGCCAAGAGTCTTTCAATTCTTGTTTGAGGTATCTTTGCCCATTCTTCCTTACAAAAGTCTTCCAGTTCTTTGAGATTTCTGGGCTGTCTGTCACGCACTGCTCTTTTAAGGTCTATCCATAGATTTTCAATTATGTTGAGGTCAGGAGATTGTGAAGGCCATGGCAAAACCTTCAGTTTACGCCTCTTGATGTAATCCCCCGTGGATTTCGAGGTGTGTTTAGGATCATTATCCATTTGTAGAAGCCATCCTCTCTTTAACTTCAGCTTTTTCACAGATGGCATCAAGTTACCATCCAAAATTTGCTGAAATTTTATTGAATCCATTTTTCCTTCTACTCGTGAGATGTTCCCTGTGCCACTGGCTGCAACACAACCCCAAAGCATGATTGATCCAACCCCATGCTTAACAGTTGGACAGAGGTTCTTTTCATTAAATTCTGTGCCCCTTCTTCTCCAAACGTACCTTTGCTCATCCTGGCCAAAAAGTTCAATTTTAACCTCATCGGTCCACAGAACTTGTTTCCAAAATGCATCAGGCTTGTCTATATGTTCATTTGCAAAGTTCAAATGATTTTTGTGGTGAGGACGTAGAAGAGGTTTTCCATGAAGACCATATTTGTACCTCTTTATAGTGGAATAGTGTACCACAACTCCAGTGTCTGCCAGATCTTTCTGGAGGGATCGTGCAGTCAAACGTGGGTTTTGAATTGTTTTTCTCACAATCCTGCGAGCTGTTCTGTCTGATATTTTTCTTGGTCTTCCAGATCTTGTTTTAACTTCCACTGTTCCTGATGACTGCCATTTCTTAATTACATTCCGAACAGAGGATATTGACATCTGAAAACGCTTTGCTATCTTCTTATAGCCTTCTCCAGCTTTGTGAGCGTCAACTATTTTCAGTTTCAGCTTTCTAGACAACTGCTTAGAAGAACCCATGGTGCTGATTGTTGGGGCAAGGTCAGAGGAGTCTGGGCATTTAAAACCTTTGAGATTGACATCACCTGGTCTTCCCAGACGATGATTGAGAACAATCCATGACACTGGCAGGTCTCAGCTTTGCAAAGGGGGCAGTGCATGCTATAAATTCTACAGGGTGCCCAAACTTTTGCAGACGCCATTTTTTTGTTTTCTGTTATTTTGAAAGTGTAAATGATGGAAATAAAATTTAACTTTTGTTGACATATTATAAGAATGTCTAATCTGTAATTTGATGCCTTTTGGAGATTTTTCCATCTTTCCTTGGCTTCTTTATGCACATTAATACAAATTTTTAGCTGGGGTGCCCAAACTTTCGATCCCCACTGTAGATATACTTCTCCCAGATTGTAAGCTCCCAGGATCAGGGCCCTCCTATCCCTCTTGTATTGAACTGTATTGTTGCTGTATTGTCTCCCGTTATATTGTAAAGCGCTGAGCAAACTGTTGGCGCCATAAATCCTGTATAATAATAATAATATATAAATCCTGTATAATAATAATAATAATATATAAATCCTGTATAATAATAATAAATATATAAATCCTGTATAATAATAATAATATATAAATCCTGTATAATAATAATAATAATAGCAATAAATCCTGTATAATAATAATATATAAATCCTGTATAATAATAATAATAATAATAATGTATAAATCCTGTATAATAATAATAATATATAAATCCTGTATAATAATAATAATATATAAATCCTGTATAATAATAATAATAATAATAATAAATCCTGTATAATAATAATATATAAATCCAGTATAATAATAATAATATATAAATCCTGTATAATAATAATAATATATAAATCCTGTAGAATAATAATATATAAATCCTGTATAATAATAATAATAATAATAATATATAAATCCTGTATAATAATAATATATAAATCCTGTATAATAATAATAATATATAAATCCTGTAGAATAATAATATATAAATCCTGTATAATAATAATAATAATAATATATAAATCCTGTATAATAATAATATATAAATCCTGTATAATAATAATAATAATAATATATAAATTCTGTATAATAATAATATATAAATCCTGTATAATAATAATAATAATAATAATATATAAATCCTGTATAATAATAATATATAAATCCTGTATAATAATAATATATAAATCCTGTATAATAATAATAATAATATATAAATCCTGTATAATAATAATAATATATAAATCCTGTATAATAATAATATATAAATCCTGTATAATAATAATATATAAATCCTGTATAATAATAATACTTTTTTTATTGTTTTACTTTTTTAATTTAGAGGGTGTGTTTTTAATGAGGAATTTATTTAGGGTAGTTTAGTTTATTTCATTTAGTGGCGTGTGTGTGTTTGATCATCATGTGTGCACTGTTACTTAAAGCCGAACTCCAGGCAGATTTTTCTAATCCATGTATTATAAGAAAGTCCTTACCTTTTAATAAATATGGTCTTCTTTTTGCAAACAGCCACTGATTATTCTGTTATTGAATGCTGCATTTGCGGGGCTCTGTGTCCATAGTATCCTGTAAGTAAGACTCGTGGCCTCTGTGTCCACATATTCCCAAGGCCATCGGTCGTGTAAGTTTCCCATTGTAGTTCTTTTCTAATAGCAGCAATGTCCTTATGTTATCCTTAGTGGGAGGAACCAGGAATGTCCCATCCACTTTCCATGCCTAATTTGATTGACAGGCCAGGAGGTTCCTGGCTTGTCCTGCCTGCTATGACTTCATACCTTGACTGACAGGCCAGGAGACTTCTGGTATGTCTTGCCCGCCATGACTTCATAACCTGACTGACAGGCCAGGAGACTCCTGGTTTGTCTTGCCTGCCATGACCTCGTAACTTGACTGAACGGCCAGGAGACCTCTGATCTGTCTTGCTCACCATGACCTCATAACTTGACTGAGAGGCCAGGTGACTCCTGGTTTGTCTTGCCTGCCATCTCCTCATACCTTGACTGACGGGGAAGGAAACTTCTGATCTGTCTTGCCCACCATGACTTTATAACTTGACTGACAGGCCAGGAGACTCCTGGTTTCTCCTGCCTGCCATGACCTCATACCTTGACTGACAGGCCAGGAGACTTTTGGTTTCTCGTGTCCACCATGACCCCATAACTTGATAGACAGGCCAGGAGACTTCTAGTATGTCTTGCCCACCATGACCTCATAATCTGACTGACAGGCCAAGAGACTTCTTGTTTGTCTTTCCTGCCATGTCCTCATACCTTGACTGACGGGCAAAGAAACTTCTGATCTGTCTTGCTCGTCATGACCTCATACCTTGACTGACAGGCCAGGAGACTTTTGGTATGTCTTCTCCACCATTACCTCATAACTTGACTGACAGGCCAGGAGACTCCTGTTTTTTCTTGCCTGCCATGACCTCATACTTTGACAGGCCAGGAGACATATGTTCTGTCTTGTCCACCATGACCTCATAATTTGACTGACAGGCCAGGAGACTCCTGGTTTCTCTTGCCAACCATGACCTCATGCCATGACTGGCAGACCAGGAGACTTCTGGTATGTCTTGCCCACCATGACCTCATACCTGGAATGATGGACAAGCAGAATCCAGGAGGTTTCTCCTGCCTGCCATGACCTCATATCTTGACTGGCAGACCAGGAGGCTTCTGAGCTGTCTTCTCCACCATGACCTCATACTTTGTAAAAAAAAAAAAATGGAGAGGCTGTTTGTTTTTCTTTTGCCACAACAGGTCTAGAATAGATGACAGCAGCTTCTGGACCCTTTGGGAGCCAGTTAACGCCTATTTCACCCTTAAAAACCCTAATTTTGCCTTTCTCATTGCCCTCAATTTATCTTGCTAAAATGGCAACATTTAAAAAGAAAAATGTAAGGAAAACTACATAACACCAAAGGATTTGTATTTCTTTTCAGCCACACTTATAATTCACTGATCCCTGCTAGTGATGTTCTTGCATGATTCAGTGAGCAGCCAGGTGACACAGGAAGCTGCAGAGCTGTAGCAGTGAAAAGTAGTGTCACCCCTCTAGTGTTCGCAAAGGTGTGAGAATCACAAGACTGGCTGAACATGATTACAAATAATATTATGGATGGCCAAAAAAAATGTAAAGGGTTGGAGTCTTCTTTATAATGCCCATTGATAGATCCCACAATGCTCTGTTCAGGTCTTGCTCTAACAAATTGTTCTCTTCCTTGTGGCTTCAGACTGAGTTGAAATCATTTCCTTTTTGTTTGCAGATGTTTCACACAGAGGACTACGAACTTCTCGTCCTGCAGCACAACTGCTGTCCCTATTGCCGAAAACCCATGGAGGACCCCAGCCAGTGACATTCCAAGCCTGGACCATATTATACCAGCACTAATAGTCAACCCTTAATTACATCAATATTTTTATATAATTTATTAAATCTTTTTCTACATATTTCCTGTGTCTGGTATTTGCTGATTTAGCGTGTCATCTGCAGGAAAACTATCTGTGAAATATTATATTTTACAGCCATGGACAATAATCAGGGTCCAATTTATGGTTCTGAAACCCCATTTTATCCATAATAGGATCATTTTATGTCATGCCAGCATTATGTTTTGTTTTTTTTTTCTCTGGATAGTCATGGGAATTGTGTAGGGTTAAACCCTCTGTCAGGCTTTGATTATTTCAGAGAATCAAAGGAGCTTTGTCCTTTTGTTGGTTCAATTTCAGAGTGCGGAATGGAGATCTATATTGTAGAATAGAGCACCTCTGGTTATGCAGAGGGACCTCAAGTGGTGCCTTAGATAATTGTACTTTAAAACAAAGTGCACTTATTCTTGTTGCCGCCTTCTCCTCACCCAACATAACCCAACCTCCCCTGTACAGATGTAAAAATGAAAAACAAAATGGCGCTGCGAGAGGACCACACATGAAGAGTCTAGATAGGTTAGTGACAAATGACGGATACAGAGGGAGAAATACAAATAGAGGAATCAGCGTACAATAGTAATGAATTCAAAATAGGTTGACGATGAAGGGACAAATGGAGATGGGGAAGTCCATAGTCAAAGGGTCCTAGGTGGTGGATGGATGGTGAAGGCAGCTTCCCATAGAGCGAAGCAGAACTCTGTAGAAAATAAATCGGACACAAGGGGTCGCCAATCTCAGCTTAGAGGGTTAAAGATTTATTGGTAACGAGGTTTAAAAACTACTTACAAACGTAAGAAGTATAATAGCATGGTAAAGGAATGCCTTTGGTCCATCCTCAGTCTGCCAATGATGTGAAGATGGATCCTGGTTGTGCAGGATGAGCAGAGATGCAGCCATCAGTGTTCAGCAATGCAGAGAGTTTTTGAGAATGGCGCCAAAACCAGCATGGACAGCAAGAAAATTGGGACCTCGGCGGGCGACCAATGGCAGGGCAGGAACAGGGTCAGGTGACGCGTTTCGAAGCACTTGCATCTTCTTCAGACACCAGAGGTCTCCCGCCGAGGTCCCAACTTCCTTGCTGTCTATGCTGGTTTTGGCGCCATTTTCAAAAACTCTCTGCATTACTGAACACTGATGGCTGCATCTCTGCTCATCCTGCACAACCGGGATCCTGTACAGATGTATACTTACCTTAATCCTACGGCCATGGTGCCGCTGTTTGTTTACATTCAGCATTGAAAGTCTTCACTGTCTGGCTGTTTTTTCACATTAAAGCCCTATATACTTTTACAGGACCATCTCCAATTGTTTGCAACTTCGGGACATGGCCTCATAGGATTCAATGGGGCTGTAATGCACAGGCATGGCCAGAACAGTGAGCACTCTGGTCTTCGGAACAAGGTAATTCTGCATCTATGGAGAGGTAGGTTAGGTCAAGGAAGGGGGCAAAAAGGATAAATGCAGTTTGTATTAAAGTGGCTTTATTCTTAGAGCAAAATCCAGGAGTCTGAAGGCATACCATACCAACGGTATTAGAGTAGGCATGCCAAACCAAGGGTATTAGAGTAGGCATGCCAAACCAAGGGTATTAGAGTAGGCATGCCAAACCAAGGGTATTAGAGTAGGCATGCCAGACCAACGGTATTAGAGTAGGCATGCCAAACCAAGGGTATTAGAGTAGGCATGCGAAACCAAGGGTATTAGAGTAGGCATGCCAAACCAAGGGTATTAGAGTAGGCATGCCAAACCAAGGGTATTAGAGTAGGCATGCCAAACCAAGGGTATTAGAGTAGGCATGCCAAACCAAGGGTATTAGAGTAGGCATGCCAAACCAAGGGTATTAGAGTAGGCATGCCAAACCAAGGGTATTAGAGTAGGCATGCCAAACCAAGGGTATTAGAGTAGGCATGCCAAACCAAGGGTATTAGAGTAGGCATGCCAAACCAAGGGTATTAGAGTAGGCATGCCAAACCAAGGCTATTAGAGTCCATACTTAATTTGTTTTTTTTTCAAATCCAAGATAAAAAAAAGCCCACACGTTTCGGAGGCTTATACAGCTCCAGAGCTTGATATGCTGTTTGAAAGAAAATATTTGGACACTCGGCTACTGAATGCTTCTTGAGAAGACGGAGCAATATCTACGGCAAAACCATTCTGGTCCCCAGAGCCTCCTGTCCCTTATGCTCTGGTGATCACAGGTCCTCTGACATCATCAAGTCAAGTGCAGAGCCCCATAACCCTGCACTTGACCTTGGGGGGGGACAGGCCAATGCTGGAGTGAAGGGGAGCATCACTAATGTATTGGACCAGGGTGGTGCTGTGGACATATGTTGATTTCAGCAAAGCATTTGATACAGTTCCACATGATGATCTATTAAAAATTAGTAAAAGTTTTGCAAGCTAGGACTTAAACCTTGGGTGGTCCAGTGGATATGCATTTAGCTAAAGGATAGATATTAGAGTGTGGCTGTAAATAGGGTTCCTATGGAACAAGATCTGTAACTAGAGAGCTACAGAGCCTTAGTGTACCACAAGGTTCTCTACTAGGTCCTCTTCTAATTAAATTTTAGGTAAGTGATATAACTAAACGGTTGGTGGGTAATATATGTCTTTTGGAAGACGCAAAGGTGTGCAATAGGGTTGACATCCCTGGAGGTCTCTATAACTTTGACCAATCCTTCCAACAATGCCAAATCATGTTCCAAGCTGCAGAAACTGCACTTCAATGATTCTAAATGTGAAATAATGCACCTAGGGGAAAAGAATTCCTTGATAGAATACAGTATTTGAGTACAGTGTTGGCCTGCACTATAGAGGAAAAAGATACGGGAGTAACTTTTTCAGATGATTGCAAAATGAACAAACAGTGTGGGAAGTGGGAAAAGTGAATACAATCCTAGAAAGCATCACTAGAGGGGTCATCGGCAGGAGGAAGGAGGTCCTGATTCCTCTATATAGATCTTTATGTCACTAGAGGGATCACCGGCAGGAGGAAGGAGGTCCTGATTCCTCTATATAGATCCTATCACTAGAGGGGTCACCGGCAGGAGGAAGAAGGTCCTGATTCCTCTATATAGATCTTTATGTCACTAGAGGGGTCACCGGCGGGAGGAAGGAGGTCCTGATTCCTCTATATAGATCTTTATACACACTAGAGGGGTCACCGGCGGGAGGAAGGAGGTCCTGATTCCTCTATATAGATCTTTATATCACTAGAGGGGTCACCGGCGGGAGGAAGGAGGTCCTGATTCCTCTATATAGATCTTTATATCACTAGAGGGGTCACCGGCGGGAGGAAGGAGGTCCTGATTCCTCTATATAGATCTTTATATCACTAGAGGGGTCACCGGCGGGAGGAAGGAGGTCCTGATTCCTCTATATAGATCTTTATGTCACTAGAGGGGTCACCGGCAGGAGGTCCTGATTCCTCTATATAGATCTTTATATCACTAGAGGGGTCACCGGCAGGAGGAAGGAGGTCCCGATTCTTCTATATATCACTAGAGGGGTCACCGGCAGGAGGACGGAGGTTCTGATTCCTCTATATAGATCTTTGTCACTAGAGGGGTCACCGGCAGGAGGAAGGAGGTCCTGATTCCTCTATACAGATCCTATCACTAGAGGGGTCACCGGCAGGAGGAAGGAGGTCCTGATTCCTCTATATAGATCTTTATATCACTAGAGGGGTCACCGGCAGGAGGAAGGAGGTCCTGATTCCTCTATACAGATCCTATCACTAGAGGGGTCACCGGCAGGAGGAAAGAGGTCCTGATTCCTCTATATAGATCTTTAGATCACTAGAGGGATCACCGGCAGGAGGAAGGAGGTCCTGATTCCTCTATACAGATCCTATCACTAGAGGGGTCACCGGCAGGAGGAAGGAGGTCCCGATTCCTCTATATAGATATTTATATTGCTAGAGGGGTCACCGGCAGGAGGAAGGAGGTCCCGATTCCTCTATATAGATCTTTATATCACTAGAGGGGTCACCTGCAGGAGGAAGGAGGTCCCGATTCCTCTATATAGATCTTATATCACTAGAGGGATCACCAGCAGGAGGAAGGAGGTCCTGATTCCTCTATACAGATCTTATATCACTAGAGGGGTCACCGGCAGGAGGAAGGAGGTCCTGATTCCTCTATATAGATCTTTATATCACTAGAGGGGTCACCTGCAGGAGGAAGGAGGTCCCGATTCCTCTATATAGATCTTTATGTCACTAGAGGGGTCACCGGCAGGAGGAAGGAGGTCCTGATTCCTCTATATAGATCTTTATATCACTAGAGGGGTCACCGGCAGGAGGAAGGAGGTCCTGATTCCTCTATATAGATCTTTAGTGAGACTTCATTTAGTATGCTGTGTCCAGTTTTGGAGGCCTCACTTACAAAAAAGATATTCATAAGATACGAGTCCAGAGACGGGTAACAAAAATGGTGAAATGGGGAATAAAACATATCAGGAGAGACTGCAAGAAACTAATATGTACAGTCTAAAGCAGGGGTGGGCAAACTTTTTGACTTGAGGGCCGCAATGGGTTCATATATTTGACCTGGGGGCCGGACCAAGAGTAGATGAATGATGTGTATGTGTCATCCATAGTAAGTATAGTAATATTCCCCCATAGTAATTCATCCCCCATATAGTAATTCATCCCCCATATAGTAATTCATCCCCCATAGTAATTCATCCCCCATAGTAATTCATTCCCCATATTAATTCATCCCCCATATAAGTCCCCCCTGTGTCAATTCACTTACCTTTGCTCCGCGCGTTCCTCTCGCCGTGTTCCTGCGCCGTTCCGGTGTAGCATGAAAATCTGTCTCCTATGAGGATCTGTCCCCCTCGACGTATCTGCGCATGTGCCAGTTTCAGGCATTAGCAGCCGATCGGCGATCTCCGGCACATGCGCAGATACGTCGAGGGGGACAGATCCTCATAGGAGACAGATTTTCATGCTACACCGGTCTTCAGGGCGGACTGTGAGAGGAGCCTAGCGGGAGCCTAGCTCCGCGGGTCGGATTAAAAGGCCCGCCGGGCCGTAGTTTGCCCATTGCTGGTCTAAAGGAATGAAGGGAAAGGTTTCAGTCACTGAAACCATCAAATACATCAATTGGGGCCAATAAGGTACAAAAGGACAGTATTTTCAGTATGAAGCAAAAGAAGATCAAGAACACGAGGACATGACCTCAAACTATCAGAAGGAAAGTTCAAAACTAATCTTAGAAAGTATTATTTTACTGAAGGAGTAGTTGATGCTTGGAATAGGCTTCCGGCAGGGGTAGTGAGTCAGTCAACAGTAGGTTGATGCAAATATGCTTGGGACAAACGTATATCTATACAAAAGTAAACAGAAAACAAAATTTTATATATATATATATATATATATATATATATACTGATGTGAATGTACAATATATATGTAAAGTGCTGCGTAAATTGATGGCGCTATATAAGTACCTGAAATAAATAAATTTATATATATATATATATATATATATATATATATATATATATATATAATTTTTTTTTTTTTTTTTTTTTTTTACTGGGGCAGACTTGTTGGACCACTTGGTCATTTTTTTCTGCAACTCTTCTCTGTTTCCAGAGAAGAGTACGGGCTGGTAAACAATCGAGTAAGTAAAACTTCTCTTTGAGCCTCCTAGATATAAATGAGCATTTAACCCTTGGAGTGAGAGGACAGTCCCATGACAAGAGAGGAATCTTCCTTGATGAACCTTATGAGAAGATGTGACTTTTACCACTTCAGCTGAAAGAATATATTTTTTTTCTATCCCAGTTGGAGAAATTTGCCACCTGTCCCAATGATGGGAAGCAAGAAATAAGGGGATATTCCATCATGGACATGGCTTAACAGACATACCATCTGTAAAAGCCTGCTGGGAAAGACTGGTTAGCTATGATACTAATGATCAGATTAGGTGCATTGGTCTGCTGTAAATATTCCCCCCAATCCATACCTGCAAGCCTCGGCACACAACCCACATGCAGCCTGCTTTTGGACCAGCTTAATACCACATCTTTTCCCAACCCATAGGGTTATCAGTCACAACCACATCTGAAAACTTGTATCAGCACTGTCGTGCTACAAGAGATGGACAAACCCTTGTCATGTTGAAACAACACAGTTGACCAGTTTGGTGTGAAGAAACTTGGGTAGCCTCACAGAGGCTTGATCTCAATCTTACTGAACACCTTCGGGATAAATTGGAACACCCATTGCCAGCCAGGTCTTCTCATCCAGCATCAGTACCTGACCTCACAAATGTGCTTTTGGATAACGGGGCACAAATTCCCAGCCTGCTTTTGGACCAGCTTATTACCACATCTTTTCCCAACCCATAGGGTTATCAGTCACAACCACATCTGAAAACTTGTATCAGCACTGCCATGCTACAAGAGACGGACAAACCCTTGTCATGTTGAAACGTAGCGACACAGTTGACCAGTTTGGTGTGAAGAAACTTGGGTAGCCTCACAGAGGCTTGATCTCAACCTTACTGAACACCTTCGGGATATATTGGAACACCCATTGCCAGCCAGGTCTTCTCATCCAACAGCAGTACCTGACCTCACAAATGTACTTTTGGCTAACGGGGCACAAATTCCCATAGACACACTCTAAAATGTTGTGGAAATGAAAATCTTCCCATAATAGTGGAGTCTAATAAAGCCGTACGGCCGGTCAGCTCCATATACTGTAATGGCTATACGTTTTGGAATGGGATGCCCAATGAACCTATAGAGTTGTGAAGGTTGTCCTCAAACCATTGGCCGCGCACTGTTTTATGGCCTGATTTGATTCATTAATCAAGGCAGAAACTTTAACCTTGGCGCTAGACACAAGCAACTAACCTTTTCAGGGTAGGGACATATTTCTGTGGGCTATCGAAAATACACCATGCATGGTGTACCATGGAACCACAGTGATTGGTGGACATGGATAAATATGAGTGCTCCTGAAGGACACACTTTTCTCATCTTCCACCAATGGCTTCCTTTATGGCTGTCCAGCCACATGACTTGATAGAGCTGAGAAGAAAGGTGTGCTGGGAGCAGGGGCGGACTGACCATTTGGAAACGCGGGCACTGCCCGAGGGCCCAGGGTCAGTAGAGGGCCCCATGAGATGCCCCTGGTACCTTTTTCATAGGCTTTTTTGAGTTTGGGCAAGGACACAGGGGCCCCATGATCCCCTATTGCCCGGGGGCCCCATGAGTTGTCAGTCCGCCCTTGGCTGGGAGCCAATGTATATTGCCCACCATGTGTCTCTAACCATGGGCCCTGCTCTGATCTATGTCTTAATGGTGAAGTATCTCCACTAAGGGCCACCAGCTCAACATGTATTATTAAAACTGCCCCATTGGGCAAATGCACCCCCAGCCCAGGCCTCTCCTGGTTCTGATTGATTAAATATAACCCACTGTACACTGCAGGGCATCCAGGGACACCTAACCTTCTGCAAGATCTTCAGTGCTTAGAACGTTGGAACACTTACCGATATTCACTGGAATTTTTTTTTTTAAATTTTGCAAATCTTCAATTGTCCTATCTGTAGATGAAAGCCGTCATATTCTATAGAATGTTCCTGATGCGGTCAGTAATATCAGAAATGAGATCACATCAGCCGTTGACATTCTGCAAAGTCTCAGATTGTATTCCTCACACCAGGAGGTGAGTATTGCTCATTCATCTCGTCCTCCGCAGAGAGGGATGGATATCTGTGACATGGAAATGTATTGTGTGTTTATAATGAGGTATTCCTCTGAGTGATGTACAATATACACAGATGGCCGAGCACCTCCTTCTTCTACTCACATAAATCCTCTCTCAGCTTTTAAAGTTCTTGTAACTGTTTGTTCTTGCTTCTCTTATCAGTTCCTGTGCTTTGTCTAGTCCCACTTCCTATTGTCAGAGCCGCTACTGGAGTGTCTCCAACTTCCCATCCCTCGTCCTGTCTGCTGGCCATGGAAGCTTTCTACTGCCCATTGTCTCTTCTTTTTCTTTTTTTTTACTGCTTATTTGTTTAACCAATCATTATTATTATTATTATTATTATTAGCCACAATTATTCATTTTTAAAGCAGCAAAACATACTGCAGGTTGTTATAGAACAGAGGTCAGCGAGCTTTTCCATATTTGGTGTACAAGAATTAGACAACCGGCGTGCCAGTAAACCATAACTTGCTGTAGACCTCAGATCTGCTCAATTCCTTCACCATCACACCTCGGATCACCCCAATTCCTTCACCATCACACCTCAGATCACCTCAATTCCTGCACCTTCACACCTCAGATCTGCTCAATTCCTTCACCATCACACCTCGGATCACCCCAATTCCTGCACCTTCACACCTCAGATCTGCTCAATTCCTTCACCATCACACCTCGGATCACCCCAATTCCTGCACCTTCACACCTCAGATCACCTCAATTCCTTCACCATCACACCTCGGATCACCCCAATTCCTGCACCTTCACACCTCAGATCACCTCAATTCCTTCACCATCACACCTCGGATCACCCCAATTCCTGCACCTTCACACCTCAGATCACCTCAATTCCTTCACCATCACACCTCGGATCACCCCAATTCCTGCACCTTCACACCTCGGATCACCCCAATTCCTGCCTCTTCACACTTCAGATCACCCCAATTCCTTCACCATCACACCTCGGATCACCCCATTTCCTGCACCTTCATACCTCGGATCACCTCAATTCCTGCCTCTTCACACTTCAGATCACCCCAATTCCTGCCTCTTCACACTTCAGATCACCCCAATTCCTGCCTCTTCACACCTTAAATCAACCTAATTTTGCACCTTCACATCTCAGATCAGCCCCAGTTCCTGTGCATTCACACCATAGATCACCCTAGTTTCTGCACCTTCATACCCCAGATCATATCCAACACCAGCACCTTCTCACCTCAGATCACCACAATTTCAGCACCTTCAAACCTCAGATCACCTCATTTCCTGCACCTTCACACCTCAGATCACCCCAATTTCTTCACCTTCACATCTCAGATCAACCCCAATTTCTTCACCTTCACACCTCAGATCAACCCCAGTTCTTGCTCCTTCGTACCTCAGATCAACCTAATTCCTGAACCTTCACACCTCAGATCACCACAATTTCAGCACCTTCAAACCTCAGATCACCTCAATTCCTGCACCTTCACACCTCAGATCACCCCAATTTCTACACCTTCACACCTCAGATCAGCCCCAATTCCTGCACCTTCACACCTCATATCAGCCTAATTACTGCACCTTCACACCTCAAATCACCCCAATTTCTGCACCTTCACATCTCAGATCACCCTATATCCTACACCTTTGCATCTCAGATCAGCCCCAGTTCCTGTGCATTCACACCATAGATCACCCCAGTTATTGCACCTTCACACCCCAGATCATATCCAACACCTGCACCTTCACACCTCAGGTCAGCCCAATTCCTGCACCTTCACCCCTCAGATCACCACAATTTCAGCACCTTCACACCTCAGATTACCCCAATTTCTGCACCTTCACCCCTCAGATCACCCCAATTCCTGTACCTTCACACCTCAGATCACCCCAATTCTTGCACCTTCACACCTCAGGTCAGAGAATACTGAGCCATTGACATCAGCCTCTGTATCTCACACACACTCCAGGGAGTAATTAGGCAGAAGCCGATTAACCTACCAGATTGTGTTTGGATTGTCAGAGTAAACTGGAGCCCTAACTGACATTAATACTGAGGGATCCTATGAACTCCATGCACACTGACAAAATAATACCCATAATGAAGATGCGTTATTATATGTAGACCTTGACGGTACTTTTCAAATGGCCCGGAGAAGGGGAGCAGGCAGTGCGATGAATCTGTCACAGCGATGTCCCTTTCCTGGATGATTGACAGGAATAATGATTCTTGTCTCTAAACTAATGCACAGGCATTGACTTACAGGTCCTAGTTCTGCCAATACACTGTGCTATCAACATCTTATGCACCCAAGGCAGCAGAAAACCTGCCCTGCATGACAGTCAGTGGCGTCCCTGGGCAGGTGCGGGGGGGTGTGCGTCGTACCGGGTGACACCTACCGCACGGGGTGACACCGGACCCGCTCCACAAAAGGGTAAGTTGTAAAGCACCCAATTTCTACATTTGACAGAAGGCGCTGTTCCATTTTAAACCATAAGCACTGTCATTAGGGGCGTCCTTAGGGTTGGTGTCACCCGGTGCGATAACACTTGGTGACACCCCCTCCGACAATCCCCGCAGAATGGATCAGATATGCGGATTCAGCATAATGGATCAGAGTCCGATCCATTATGCTCCCCAATCCGCAGATCCTATCCATCCTGCGGGGATCGTCGGCTTGCTTTACAACTTACCTTTTCATGGAGCGGGTCCGGTGTCACCCCGTATAGGTTGCATGCCGACGATCCCCGCAGGATGGATCGGATCTGCGGATTGGGGAGGATAATGGATCGGACTGTGATCCATTATGCTCAATCCGCAGATCCAATCCATTCTGCGGGGATCGTCAGAGTGGGTGTCACCAAGTGTTATCACAATGGGTGCAGGGGCAGACTGACAACTCTCGGGGCCCCCGGGCAATAGGGGATCATGGGGCCCCTGTGTGCTTGCCCAAACTCAAAAAAGCCTATGAAAAAAGTACCAGGGGCATCTCATGGGGCCCCCTACTGACCCCGGGCCCTTGGGCGGTGCCCGAGTTTCCAAATGGTCAGTCCGCCCCTGAATGGGTGACACCAACCCTAGGGACGCCTCTGATGACAGTGCTTATGGTTCAAAATGGAACACCGCCTTCTGTCAATAGTAAAAATTGGGTGCTCTCATAAATACATTTTGAAAACATTTTATTTTGCAAGTATTTATTTTGAATGACAAGCCAACACACCAAAGGGCATATTTATAAAGCAGTAGATGTGACTTTCACCAAACATTCATTGGTGGCGATTCTGGCGAAGCCGCCTTTGACATTAAAAACACATGGACCAGGAAGACTCAACTGAAGTGAAAGTTTAACGTCCAGTTCCTTGCTTGAAAAGCCTTGAAGATCAAGCATTTTCTGGCACATTTTATTTACAGGTTTAAATCAGTATTTTATTGCTACAAATTACTTATAACCCCCAAACATTACATTTACATTTTTAGCAAAGACCCTGGAGCACGGATGTCAAACTGGCGGCCCTCCAGCTGTTGGCAAACTACAAGTCCCATGAGGCATTACAAGATTGACAGTTACAAGCATGACTCCCAAAAGCAGAGGCATGATGGGACTTGTAGTTTCGCAACAGCTGGAGGTCCCGATTTCTTTATGTAGATCTTTATATCACTAGAGGGGTCACCGGCAGGAGGAAGGAGGTCCTGATTCCTCTATATAATTCTTTACATCATTAGAAGGGTCACCAGCAGGAGGAAGGAGGTCCTGATTCCTGTATATAGATCTTTTATATCACTAGAGGGTCACCGGCAGGAGGAAGGAGGTCCTGATTCCTCCATATAGATCTTTATATCACTAGAGGGGTCACCAGCGGGAGGAAGGAGGTCCTGATTCCTGTATATAGATCTTTTATATCACTAGAGGGTCACCGGCAGGAGGAAGGAGGTCCCGATTCCTCTATATAGATCTTTATATCACTAGAGGGGTCACCGGCAGGAGGAAGGAGGTCCTGATTCCTCTATATAGATCTTTATATCACTAGAGAGGTCACCGATGGGAGGAAGGAGGTCCTGATTCCTCTATATAGATCTTTATATCACTAGAGGGGTCACCGGCGGGAGGAAGGAGGTCCTGATTCCTCTATATAGATCTTATCACTAGAGGGGTCACCGGCAGGAGGAAGGAGGTCCTGATTCCTCTATATAGATCTTATCACTAGAGGGGTCACCGGCAGGAGGAAGGAGGTCCTGATTCCTCTATATAGATCTTTATGTCACTAGAGGGGTCACCGGCGGGAGGAAGGAGGTCCTGATTCCTCTATATAGATCTATCACTAGAGGGATCACCGGCAGGAGGAAGGAGGTCCTGATTCCTCTATATAGATCCTATCACTAGAGGGGTCACCGGCAGGAGGAAGGAGGTCCTGATTCCTCTATATAGATCTTGATATCACTAGAGGGGTCACCGGCGGGAGGAAGGAGGTCCTGATTCCTCTATATAGATCTTTATATCACTAGAGGGGTCACCGGCGGGAGGAAGGAGGTCCTGATTCCTCTATATAGATCCTATCACTAGAGGGGTCACCAGCAGGAGGAAGGAGGTCCTGATTCCTCTATATAGATCTTTATATCACTAGAGGGGTCACCGGCAGGAGGAAGGAGGTCCTGATTCCTCTATATAGATCTTTATATCACTGGAGGGGTCACCATCAGGAGGAAGGAGGTCCCGATTCCTCTATATAGATCTTTATATCACTAGAGGGGTCACCAGCACGAGGAAGGAGGTCCCGATTCCTGTATATAGATCTTTATATCACTAGAGGGGTCACCGGCAGGAGGAAGGAGGTCCTGATTCCTCTATATAGATCTTTATGCCACTAGAGGGGTCACCAGCAGGAGGAAGGAGGTCCTGGTTCCTCTATATCAGGCATGTCCAAAGTCCGGCCCGCGGGCCATTTACGGCCCGAGGGTCGGTTTAATACGGCCCTCCATGTCAGTGTGTCAGTGTGTCTTATGGAGCGGCCGGTCCGGTATTTCCACCGCGGCCGTGTCAGAATACCGGGCCGGCCGCTCTGCTCTGCAGCGGGACCTTACCTGTTCCTCTATCCAGCGGCGCGCTGTCTTCCCGGCTTCTGTAGTGTGGGCATGACAGCTGGGTGCCAAGTGCGCATGCGCAAGAAGCAGTGCTTTTTGTGAATGGTAAGGCGGTACCTGGGACACATGACAGATCCCAGAAGCCGCCGGACCAATCACAAAGCGCACCGCTTCTCGCTCATGCGCACTGGGCACCCGGCTGTCATGCCGAGCGCCATTACAGAAGCCGGGAAGACAGCGCGCGGCTGGATAGAGGAACAGGTAAGATCAAAGAACAACTGCGGAAGTAAGAGCGGGTACCTGTCAAATTCAGGTACCCGCTCCCCACCTCCCCAAAGGTCAGCAGTCATCTGTGCTGTCCGCAGTCTCTGGTCATCCCTGTGCTGTCCGCAGTCTCTGGTCATCCCTGTGCTGTCCGCAGTCTCTGGTCATCTCCTGTACTGTGTCCGCAGTCTCTGGTCATCCCTGTGCTGTCCGCAGTCTCTGGTCATCTCCTGTACCGTGTCCGCAGTCTCTGGTCATCCCTGTGCTGTCCGCAGTCTCTGGTCATCCCTGTACTGTCCGCAGTCTCTGGTCATCCCTGTGCTGTCCGCAGTCTCTGGTCATCCCTGTGCTGTCCGCAGTCTCTGGTCATCCCTGTGCTGTCCGCAGTCTCTGGTCATCCCTGTACTGTGTCTGCAGTCTATTAGTTCAGAATTTTTTTTTTCCTGTTTTCTGCCTCTAAAACCTAGGTGCGTCTTATGGTCAGGTGCGTCTTATACTGCGAAAAATACGGTAACTTGGCATAAAATAATTTATTTGCATTTAATTGTAATGGTTCAAAGAATGTTTGGAAAAATGTTCGGCCCTCCACCATGTTCACTTCATCCAATCTGGCCCTCTTTGAAAAAAGTTTGGACACCCCTGCTCTATATAAATCTTTAGTTAGACCTCATTTAGAATAATGAATCCAGTTCTGGTGACATCGCTTACAAAAAGATATTCATAAGATACGAGGGAACGAAAATCATGAAAGGACTGAGAAATAAAACATATCAAGTGAGACTGCAGGAAACCAACATGTACTGTCTGCAGGAAAGAAGGGAAAGGGAAAAAAACCGGGACATGAATACAAAGTTGGATGAACAGCGTGAAGGGCAGAATTTCATTATAAAGCTTAGATCAAAAATTTGGGGACGTGACTCCAAACTAGCAAAAGGAAAGTTCGAGGGGCAATGATAGAAAGCACTATTTTACTGAAAGAGTAGTGGATACTTGGAACAGACTTCCAGCAGAAGTAGCGAGTCAATAAGTGAAGTTAAAGCGGAGTTCCACTCATCCTGGCAAAAAACAAAAAGTCAGCAGCTACAAAAACTGTAGCTGCTGACTTTTAAAAAACAGTCACTTACCTGTCCCTCGGTCCTGCGGTGTGTCCCCCGCAGCTCGTTTCACTGGCCGTCCTGTATTCCAGGAGGCCGGCATCTTCAGTGTGGGCACCCGGCTGTGATAGCTTGCGGCTTCACAGCCGGGTACCCACTGCGCATGCGCGAGTAGCTCTGCACTTCATGAATGGTCCTGTAGTCTTCTGGGACCTGTCTCGTGTCCCAAAACACTACACGGAGGGAGGACACCTTCCGCTTCCGATCACCTAGGAGATCGGACCGGAATTGGGAGCCGGTACCTGTCAAATTCGGGTACCCGCTCCCCCCTGCCACCCAAAGGTGCCAATCCTTAATGGGGAGCAATCCTTAAAGTGGAACTTCCCCTTTTGGGTGGAGCTCAGCTTTAAACATGCTTGGCATTAACATAGTCAGTCAAAAATTAAAGTAGAAGAACAAAACTGTAAACAAAGCAGACTTGATTGGCTTTGTGGTCTTTTTTTCTGCCACCAATCTTCTAAATTTCTATGTATATGCTCTCTAGGGTCATATTGATGAGGTGCTGATCATTTTTCCCGTTTGCTTTTTGGGTTATGAGAGGAAACCTACAAAACACAAGTGGAAACAGACAGACTCCATGCAGACAGCAGGGGCGGACTGACCATTTGGAAACTCGGGCACTGCCGAGGGCCTGGGGTCAGTAAGGGGCCCCATGAAATGCCCCTGGTACCTTTTTCATAGGCTTTTTTGAGTTTGGGCAAGCACACAGGGGCCCCATGATCCCCTATTGCCCGGGGGCCCCATGAGTTGTCAGTCCACCCCTGGCAGACAGTGCCCTATCTTAGACCCCAGCTTTGCAAGGGCAAAGTGCTAACAATTTATATACATTCTCTGCAGCGCGTGCGTCATGCCGCTTTAATCATCGTCTCCCTTCGATATGCTGCAATAAGGGGGCTTTCATTGGTCTGACCTGGATTTCTCGCTGTCACTTTTACATACACTTTCCTCCGCGGTGTTTAACAGTGAGACAGGTGTAGCCTTAATACGTTTAGGAGAAGCCAATTAACACTTTGCAACCTTAGCTTGGATTACAATGATTAATGGAGATCTAAATCCCAGGCTGCTGACATTGGCAGTGGCAGCTTATGGAAGGTGGCACGTTATAAAGAGCGGTGTGCCGGCGGTCACTCTGTAGAGCGGCTCTTGCTGGAAACATAAAAGTTTTTCTTGGGGTTCCTGAGAGGAGGGAGAAACACAGAAGTGGTTTATAACCAGAGGGGGGTTAGAACTTTCAAGAGCTGCCACCATGAATGGAACAGAAGGTCCCAATTTTTACGTCCCCATGTCTAACAAGACTGGGGTAGTACGAAGCCCCTTCGAATACCCTCAGTATTACCTGGCAGAGCCATGGAAGTATTCAGTATTGGCCGCCTACATGTTCATGCTTATCCTCGTCGGTCTCCCAATCAACTTCATGACCCTGTATGTCACCATCCAGCACAAGAAGCTCCGAACACCCTTAAACTACATCCTGCTAAATTTGGCGTTTGCCAACCACTTCATGATCCTGTGTGGATTCACCGTCACGCTGTACACCTCCCTCCATGGATACTTTGTATTCGGACAGAATGGTTGCTACTTTGAAGGCTTCTTCGCTACCCTTGGTGGTAAGTCTATGTCCTTTGAAGAGGGTTCTGGTGTGAAGGACTATACTTGTCTTAAATGGAAGTAGCCAGTAAAGGAGGGCAGTAAAGCTGAATCTGTAGAAATTTCAGTGCAGGCGTAGTCACTGCCTGGAAGATAGCCTGTGGTACAGGACTCAACAACTGCTTGGGGGTAGAAATGGGTATTGGGCTTCAGGATAGATATCTCTTTAAAGGTTAGTCAAGGAAGGGAAAGGTTGGGATTAGTTTACTAATGGATCAAGACCACATAATCCTCTTCTTATTAAAGGCAAGGACAGGTCTAGGTGCCTGAAAGGCAACTCTTATTTCTTAATAACAGGACTTTCTGAGTCATCAAAGGGTGACACGCACAAGTGTTTCATTATTTATACATTACTTGGCCTGACCAAACCTCCAGTTAACAAAAGTGGTGAAAGTCCAGTCTGACCAGTCCACCACTACCTTGGTCAAAATTATCCAGACTTGTGGGCCATCAGTTGCACGTTAGTTGGTATGGTGGGATATTACTGCAATTGCTCCTTTTACATGGTGGTATCTGAGTGCTCAGAGTAACTGGAGCCCATTTTGAAATGGCCAAGTCACTGAACTTAACAAAAAAAAAAAAACTTAGGCAAACATTTAGTGGAAGACCTTTATTTGAAAAAAAACTTAGGCAAACATTTAGTGGAAGACCTTTATTCGAAAATCCAAGCCAAGCATGGCTACAGTATTGCTAAACGTTTTGGCTACCTACGCAGTATGGGAAGTGTATAGGAATCCAAATGCTAGCATTGATGCCGCTGGACACCTTGTTGGATTCTGATCATGAATAATCCTCATTTCTGTCTGACAGGTGAAATGGGCCTTTGGTCCTTGGTGGTGTTGGCCATTGAGCGATACCTTGTGGTCTGCAAGCCCATGAGCAATTTCCGATTTGGTGAGAACCATGCCATGATGGGTGTAGCATTCACCTGGATCATGGCCCTGTCTTGCTGTGCTCCTCCTCTCTTCGGCTGGTCCAGGTACATCACAGTGAGAATCAATGAAATACGATTAATCCACCAATTACTCTGTTTTACCTTCTCTGGCATGTAGCTGGTGCATTTTTTCCTTTTCCCTCCTCCGCCATCCTAATTTGCTATCATTACTTCCCCATCTCCCTCTCTTTTTAGCTTTCAGATTTATTCAGAATCAAGAGGCCGCAGATACCCTTAAAGTGTGCTTAAAGCCAAAACTTCTAGATAAAGTAGGAGAGAGTTAAAGCCCCTATGGAGTTCATTTCTGCTTTCTGCGTCCCACTGGGGAGATGTCCTCTCACTTCCTGTATGCAACAGATTTCCCATCTTAGACAGTTGTCACAGGAAGACTTGTCTCCATAGGAGTTTCCCTTGCCTCTGACGACAACTCAAAAATTTTGGATTCCCACCACTTGATAGTGGTCAACAGGACACAGAGAGGGGCACATTTCCCATAGTGGAGACACAACAATAAACATTTGTCAAAGGGGTTTAACCTTCCCGTACTCCGGGAAAGAGATGGATGCGTTCCTAAAACACAAAACATAACTGGATACTAACATCTATAGGTATTAACACCAAAGATTGTTGATTTTAGGAATATCTAATTGTCTTCTGGAGGATCAGGAAGTAAATAATTTGTTTTTTGGCTGGAGCAATCAGAGCCATTCTAGGGGCTTTTTTGGCCTTCCTCTGGAGCATATAGAATTTTGTATAAGGAGGTTTTCTATTTATCCTATTTATTTCTGTTGGTTGAACTAGGTGAAATTGTGCCTTTTTTTTTCAAACTATATGACCTTACATACATTTTTTATTTATCTATTTTTTTTTTGGATGGAGTCGGGAAAGGTTAGAGGTAAAAGGAACTCTTTCAATTGGGACAAATGTTTCGGTGCAGGGGCAGACTGACCATTCGAGCACTCGGGCACTGCCCGAGGGCCCGGGGTCAGTAGGGGGCCCCATGAAATGCCCCTGGCACCTTTTTTATAGGCTTTTTGGGTGTGCTTTGAGTGTGGGCAAGGACTCAGGGGCCCCATGATCCCCATGAGTTGTCAGTCCACCCCTGTTTCGGTGACAACTAAGATGGAAATTCTGCTAATTTTGGCAAGATTTCCTGTTGTATCTCCAAGAACTGCAAGGAAATGTCCAAAGCAGGATGCAAACAACAAAAATATTCTGATAGGGGTTTTAGCCAAGTCCAAAGCTAAAGATATTGGCTTTCTATACACTATAAAACTTCCAAGGACAAAAGAGTAACATGCAAACTGTAACTATTTCACCTTCCTGATCTTTTTATCAATTAAAACCCATTGGTGTTTTCTTATCACTATACTTTTCTGTACATTAGCATAAGATATTAAACACTGGTATAATATATTATATATATATATATATATATACATATAATAAGTTTATAGAATAATACAAACAATAAGTATAGGAGACTGTACAACTGAGCAAGACTGAAGGTAAGGCCGGAGGTCAGATTTAATGTATTTACAACAACTGTCCCACTTTGGTAGGGACAGTCCCTGTATGTCCTAGTCTTCCTTCCTCCGTAGTTTCCATTGTTAAGGGATGATGTGTAGATCTGCATAAATGTATTTATTAGGTAAATAATAGATTTGTTTATTCAGATCTACACATCACACTTCAACAATCAAAACTATGGAGGAAGGAAGAATAGGACATACAGGGACTGTCCCTACCAAAGCGGGACAGTTGAAGTAAATACGTTAAATCGGTCCTCCAGCCTTCCCCTCTCAGTCTTGCTCAGTTATACAGTCTCCTCTCCTGGACCAAAATAGCTTATTTCTCATTTCACTGCACACTTTGAGCTTCTCACAATGTGCATCAGAAGCTGCAGGAGGTTAGATAGAGCCCACCTCATTTCCTGACTGGAGGACATCCAGCATAATCTAGACCTTTTCTTCCCAGCCTGACTCTCCCTGGCCTGCCCCTTTCATTCTTTGGATCTGAGTTTTGTAAATTATGGATTTCTAAGGGTACAAATCAACTTCTCTCAGACTTCCTGACTGGCTTCTCTGCTTTCTTTCCAGATACATCCCTGAGGGAATGCAATGTTCATGTGGAGTTGACTACTACACTCTGAAGCCTGAGGTCAACAATGAGTCCTTTGTCATCTACATGTTCATTGTCCACTTCACTATTCCTCTGATTATCATTTCCTTCTGCTACGGACGTCTGGTGTGCACTGTGAAAGAGGTAGGTGGCAGGGCCACATGCTTTCTGGGGTCTACAAACCCTCTACGGTCGTTTTTCACCCCTTCCTTTCCACGATAATTCACTTGACCTGTTCCATTCAGATTTCCTTTTATTTACTGTCAATGAGCCAACACTCCAACTGAACTTCCAGGATGACTATTGACTGAAGTCCCATATCTTTTTCAAGATGAGAAGACAGAGACCCCACCTACCCTTGAAAACAAGGGTCTGAATACTCTCAAAATGTTGTTATTCCTACTGATATTGAACTTCAGTAAACAGTCACCGTAGAAGTTTGCTTGTAATACTGACTTTAGCCAAGAAGCCACCCCTATAGATGGGTTATATGAGGTTTGTGCAGTGTAGTTTAATGTATTATAAACAAAAAACTGGTGGGGGTCCTAACACTTAACCACTCTATCCAAAACTGGTAAAAAAAAGTTTTGCCTTTGGATACACTTCAAGAGAAGAATGAGGTTGGTGAGGTCCTCCCTGAGCTCTAACCCTAAACAGTGGAGTCATTTTGGAAAGGCAGGGGAATATCTGGTACTATGTGGTACTATCTACACCCTCTTATAGCAGTGGGTCAGATTCACTTTAGAGCAGGGGAGGACTGACAACTCATGGCACCCCCGGGCAATAGGAGATCATGGGGCCCCCATGTCCTCACTCATACTTAAAACCACACCCAAAAAAAGCCTATGGAAGGTACTAAGGGCATCTCATGGGGTCCCTGGGCGATAGGGGATCATAGGGTCCCTGTGTCCTCACCCACACTTAAAACCACACCCAAAAAAAGCCTATGGAAGGTACTAAGGGCATCTCATGGGGCCCCTGGGCAATAGGGGATCATGGGGCCCCCGTGTCCTCACCCACACTTAAAACCACACCCAAAAAAAGCCTATGAAAGGTACTAGGGGCATCTCATGGGGCCCCCTACTGACCCTGGGCCCTCAGGCAGTGCCCAAGTACCCGAGTAGTAAGTCCGCCCCTGCTTTAGAGTGATTGTGGTTTGATAACGGTCAGTGGTCTGCATTGTGAGTGATAGAGACAAACCATGCAATATCAGAGAACTTCCTAGAGAACTCACAGGCAACATAAAGGCTGGATGTGCTTTTGATTTATCAAACAAAATGGCGTCCTCCACAGGTCAATCCCATGTTCAGTGGCTCTTTTACCATTTAAAAAGAGCTTTTGTCAATGGACAAGTGTAACTTGCTTTCAGGTGAACTCAACTTGCATTGAGATCAATTTGAAATAGTTCTGAGACCATTCAGAGTTTCTTCACGTGTGCATTTGAAATCCTTGTGATTTGTGTCAACCGGTTTCAAGCTGCTTAGCATGCGGAGATAAGCTGTTCTGATGCATACAAAAAGCCTGTGTACCCAAACCCTAATGGTGGGACGTGGGTGTAGTGGAAGGTAAGTGGCCTTTGTTCCTCTTACTCACCCTTGGCCCTCTTCTCCTCCATAGGCTGCAGCCCAGCAGCAGGAATCAGCCACCACCCAGAAGGCCGAGAAAGAAGTCACCCGCATGGTTGTCATTATGGTCGTTTTCTTCCTGATTTGCTGGGTCCCCTATGCCTATGTTGCATTCTACATCTTCACCCACCAAGGCTCAGAATTTGGCCCGATTTTCATGACCGTGCCAGCTTTCTTTGCCAAGAGCTCTGCCATCTACAACCCTGTCATCTACATTATGCTGAATAAACAGGTATGTTGGCTTTGTGCATAATCATCTCCTTTTACACAATCAACCCTCCCTGATTCTCCACCAGTTCCAACTTCTGGTTCCTGATACTCCAACCTTTGGACTAAATTGCTATTTTGCAATGCCTACTGTTTTAATATTATCTCCACCCTGTCTGCATTTGATGCTTAAAATCAGCCGGTGAAAAAATTGACTTTCGGCAAAATTATAAGAGTGGAGAGGTATTCTAATGTGGAGGGTGGTATCTCTCTATCTATTCTTGTGATTGTATGATGACAGAGCTACATGTCATAGGGTACTGCCATGGTGCAGAACGAGAACCATGATAATAAAATGTGACAGGAACAAAGTCCTCCAAGAATGCTACAAAAAAAAGCTACAGAATAGGAATTGGGCAGTGGAAAGGCAGAACCACCAATAATGTGAAGCTGCGGATTGAAAACGAGGCAGCTGAAGGAACAAGACCTCAAAACTATGAAGTTACAGAATGAGAATTAGATATTTGAAGGAGCAGGACCTTTAAGGGTGCAAAGAGATATCATCAGAATTAGGCAGTGGTAGCAGGACCTCCAACAATGCGAAGCTACAAAATGAGATTTAGGAAGTGGAAGGATTAGGGCCTCCTACAATGTAAAACTACAGAATGAGGTTTAGATATTGGAAGGAAAAGGACCTCCAAGGATGCAAAACTACAGAATGAGAACTAGATATTAGAAGGAGCAGGACCTCCAAACATGCAAAGCTACAGAATGGGAATTAGGCAGTAGAAGAAGCAGGGTTTTCAAGGATTCAAAGCTACAAAATAGGAATTATAAAGGGAAGGAACAGCTACAGAATGAGGATGAGCCAGCAGAAGGAACAGGGCCTCCAACATTGTGAAATTACTGAATGAGAAATTGTACGACCTCCAAGGATACAAAGCTACAGAATGAGAATTAGGAAGTGGAAGGAGTAGGGCCTCCTACAATGCAAAGCTACAGAATGAGGTGTAGATATTGGAAGGAAAAGGACCTCCAAGGATGCAAAACTACAGAATGAGAATTAGATAGTAGAAGGAGCAGGACCTCCAAACATGCAAAGCTACAGAATGGGAATTAGGCAGTAGAAGAAGCAGAGTTTTCAAGGATTCAAAGCTACAAAATAGGAATTATAAAGGGAAGGAACAGCTACAGAATGAGGATAAGCCAGCAGAAGGAACAGGGCCTCAAACAATGTGAACCTACTGAATGAGAAATTGTACAACCTCCAAGGATACAAAGCTACAGAATGAGAATTAGGAAGTGGAAGGAGTAGGGCCTCCTACAATGTAAAGCTACAGAATGAGGTTTAGATATTGGAAGGAAAAGGACCTCCAAGGATGCAAAACTACAGAATGAGAAGTAGATATTAGAAGGAGCAGGACCTCCAAACATGCAATGCTACAGAATGGGAATTAGGCAGTAGAAGAAGTAGAGTTTTCAAGGATGCAAAGCTACAAAATAGGAATTATAAAGGGAAGGAACAGCTACAGAATGAGGATAAGCCAGCAGAAGGAACAGGGCCTCAAACAATGTGAACCTACTGAATGAGGAATTGTACGACCTCCAAGGATACAAAGCTACAGAATGAGAACTAGGTAGCAGAAGCAGTAGAACCCCAAAGGATGTGGAACTACAGGCAGTGGAGGGAGCAGGACCTTCAACCATGAAGAGTTACAGAATGAGATGAATTAGGTAGTACATGGTTCTCTAGCAGTACATTTTATATAATGAGGGTTAGTCAGTGAAATGAGCAGAATCTAGCAGAACAGATTATTTCAGAAGTGGAGAATCCAATACTAAAAGGACAAAACCATCCATCTCGGATATTTTAAGAAATGAGAGATGGACAGTAGATATTCTCCAGCAACACATTATAACACAAGAGCAGAAACAGAGCAATATACAGTAGAGATTGGTGAATGAAGTAAGAAGATCTTCAGGTACTTAGACTTCTCAGCCTCAGCTCTTCCACTAATGGCTTCTCTCTTTCTCCCCATAGTTCCGTAACTGCATGATCACCACCCTGTGCTGTGGGAAAAATCCCTTTGGAGATGAAGATGCCTCCTCTGCTGCCACTTCTAAGACAGAATCCACCTCTGTCTCTACCAGCCAGGTGTCACCTGCATAAGATCATCATCCAAGCCTGTGTCAGGGTGCGCTGCCTCACTCAGCTCCCGCTACCCCGTCTCCGCCTCCTCCTTGCTAAGGCAAAGAATGTCGCCATGTTACCCTTTAAATACCTGAAACATATCTTCCCCAGAAGGGGTAAGAGCCTCTCCCAACCCCTTCGCTGCTGAAACCGACTGCATTAAGTTGCTCTGCAATGTGATGGAGCCATTATGGCAGCGAAGGGGTTCGTTTCACCGACCAAACAATTTGCTCAGAATTGTAAATACCTCAAAGCCGAGACATCCCGCTAGCCTGGAAACGCCTTCTGCACAAAAAAAAAAGACAAGAGACTTGAAGCAACACACGTCCTAGAATCGGCAGCTCTTGGGTGTTGATACCGTGGCGCAAAGCAATGTCTGGCCAGTTCATCTTGCTAAATTTGTCTTTGTAATGCAATGGAGGGTTTTTTGTAATATGTTATAAAAATTTCCAGTTTTCTGCTTATTTTTCTTTTTTTTTTTCTCTTTCTTGTGGGTAACGTCTGATAGTGAGGTTAGGCAGACCCTCTACAGCTGTAATAACGAGCACTTTGCAAGTAAAAAAAATACAAAAAAAATATTTCAACTGTCTTTTTTATTTAATTTACATTCTTAGCCAACTCTCCAAACTGTGTACTGACCAGAAAGAGCTGCGCGCCACCAAAAATTCATCATCATTGGCTATGTCCTCCATATTCTTTTGTTACTGCTCATGGCCAAGTAAGGCTTCTGAGCACACAAAAAGACAAAAAAAGCAATTCAGTTGAAAAGAGTTTTGGTCTTGCAGTTGATAACTCAGCAACCTCTCGGGCAACAAACTTTCCCTTGGTGTTCTTGAGCCAATAAGGGATCAGTTAGTCCATCTTTTACACCAACGGCTTCTTGCTATGGTAACATTTAACACAATTTTAAAGGCTTTGTTGGCTCCCCATATGGCCAAGCCAAAATTGATCTGCTACCCCATTGGTGTCCTCCTCTTCCACCCCAATGATGTTCTTCCTCTAAGTTTGGCATTTGAGGATATATAATTTTCACTTCCAGAAGAATGCATGTCAGTGTGGGACTTCTGACAGAAGGACTTTTTAATAGCATTAAATTCCCCCCTTAATAACATCTGCATATTTTGTGGCAGTGAGACGGCGAAAACCCCACAAAATACACACTTTTGCTAACCAATTTAAGCTGCGGAAATGGATATTTTAGATTCTGAGGCAGGTTCCTTTTATTTTGCAAGAGAACGACTGAACGGGGAACAGAGGGGAGATGTAGGCCGCTCTGCACCCCTTCACGAAGCCCCCTCTGAAAAAGCCAACTTGCAGAACTCTGCAGTACCAACACTATGTTTGTAAATAGGAATAAAGATTTATGTAGATGTGTGTGCACATTGATATTCCTATGTACACGTGCACACGTATAGACAGGTATCTACACTGTATACATACGTGTGATCATATGGTGTCTCAGTGGGAAGATGACCAATGTAATGCGTTCTTTCCTGATAGTAGCTGTTTATTTTCTGTATGATAAGATAGCAGATATTTCCACATAAAAACATTTCCTGCTTAAGTGTGTGTCTCTGTATATGTCTTCATGTTGGGGAGAATGGGCGATCAGAGTAGGGTGGAGGCACGGGCGGACTGAAAACTCATGGGGCCCCCGGCAATAGGGGGATCATGGGGCCCCTGTGTCCTTGCCCAAACTCAAAAAAGCCTATGAAAAAGGTACCAGGGGCATCTCATGGGGCCCTCTACTGACCCCGGGCCCTCGGGCAGTGCCCGAGTTTCCAAATGGTCAGTCCGCCCCTGGGTGGAGGTTGCAATGGGTTGTCTGTGATGTCCATACACAAGGGAGGGTTAAAACCACAACTTTTCATGGGAAAATAAGTGTCCCTGTTGAAAGTTTCCCCTTTATTCCTGTTCTGGTGCAACTCAAAATTGTGGATTTACAGTCTGTGACCTTAGTGATCTTGGCACAAACAGGGAAAAAGGTGATAGTGGTTCCATCCCCTCATGATTCTATCCAACTTTTAAAAATGTGGAAAATTGATGTCTATACTTACCGACATTTTTCTTTTTCTAGTGGCTCATCACATAAGCCTATTGTAGGCAGAGTAGGCTGACGTGATGATTGCCAAGAATTGGAAAATTGTTTTCCCTCCATACTCCATTATTGGTGAAGTCAATATAGCCTGAGATTATGAGTGCCAGGGATTTGGAAAATTGTTGTCCATATTTACCATAATTGTCCTTTCTTGGTAGCTCATCATGTCAGCCTACTATGAGTAGAGTAGGTTGAAATGGCGCGTAGAGTACCAGGATTTTGAAAACATTTTGTGCATCCATTCTCCATTATGGGTGAAGTCAACATAGGCTGATATGAGTACCAAGAATTTGGAAAATTGTTGCCCATTCATATTCCACTCTGGGTGAAGTCAACATAGGCTGAAATAATGAATACCAGGGTACCAGGGTTTTGAAAATGTATTGTCCATACTTACCATAATTGTCCTTTCTTGGTAGCTCATCATGTCAGCCTACTATGAGTATGAGTAGAGGAGACTGAAATGATGAGTGCCATGAATTTGGAACATTGTTGTCCCTCCATGCTCCACTATGGGTGAAGTCAACATAGGCTGAAATTATGAGTACCAGGGATTCGAAAATGTATTGTCCATACTTACCATAATTGTCCTTTCTTGGTAGCTCATCATGTCAGCCTACTATAAGTATGAGTAGAGGAGACTGAAATGATGAGTGCCAGGAATTTGGAACATTGTTGTCCCTCCATGCTCCACTATGGGTGAAGTCAACATAGGCTGAAATTATGAGTACCAGGGATTTGAAAATGTATTGTCCATACTTACCATAATTGTTCTTTCTTGGTAGCTCATCATGTCAGCCTACTATGAGTATGAGTAGAGGAGGCTGAAATGGTGAGTACCAGGAATTTGGAACATGGTTGTCCCTCCATACTCCACTATGGGTGAAGTCAACCTAGGCTGACATGATAAGCACCAGGAATCTGGAAAATTGTTGTCCATACTTACCATAATTTTCCTTTCCTGGTGACTTATCATATCAGCCTACTATGAGTAGGAGTAGAGTAGGCTGAAATGGTGAGTACCAGGAATTTATAAAATGCTTGTCCACCCATGCTCCACTATGGGTGCCGTCATCCTAGGCCTAGGCTAACATGATGGGTACCAGAAATCTGGAAAATTGTTGTGTATGCTTTCCACAATTTTCCTTTCCCAGTGGTTCATCATGTCAGCCTTGCTTACCTTGGACCTTGTAACCAATTATACCGTTGAAGACTGATATGATGGGTACCAGGGAAATGTTTTGTCTATAGTTATATTTGAAGTTCCACCTTCCATGCAGGTAATGAAGACCTAGTATCAGATACTTTTTTCACTTTAAAATATATCTAAACCCTTAAACATATATGTAATATAGTGCAGCTCATTAGATGTGATATCTTCCCCAGTGTTAATGTTTCAGGATAAGAACATTTTTAGGAAGTACAGGAAATTTCTGTTGGTTTTGCCAGAAATGTAATGCCCTTGCCTCTTCCTGTGAGATGAACAGATAGCAAAACAATTTTATAACGTCCTTATGTAAGCTGCTAATCCCATTATTCAACCCCCCCCCCCTTCTTCCATGAAATGGAGATCAACACATGCAGATGTGTATATAATCCATGATGGGTGCCAAACATGGTTCCCCTATAGTGGAGGAAAAAATGTAGCCACCAAGGAACATGAAATGTGTTATTTGCAGGAGCACTAGGTGAAAATAAAGGGGAAAAAAGCCCAAAAAAAGAATACTGATGCAGCTACCAAATCTAAGCACTGCTGCAATATATTACATTTTTTGTGCTTTGACACACGTTAAGACCATGAATGCCAAGCAATGTGTAACATTTCCAGATTATTATAACCTCTTACAAAGATCACAGTACTCCTCCTGACAATGCCTTCATCTGCATTTATCTCCAACAGGCAGGGCTGCTGTTAGGCACCACAGGACCCCATACAGCCAACTTGACAGGACCCCCCCCCCAAAAAAAAACACCCCAGTTTACTATGCTTCCGTTATGAATGAACACAGTGAGTGATTATCTCACTGTGTTCATTCAGGAAAGAAAGAAGCTGGTAGATGTGACATATTTACTGGACCCCTCCCCCACTCTCCATTCTGAAGGATCCTATTGCGTGATTGCAGCTTCTGGTGGGAAGGAGAGCAGAGAAGCTGGCAGCACTGCAGGGGTGGGGGCACACAGATGGGCCTGGGCAGCTTGGGGATATGTATCATGACAGTGATGGTGATGGGTGCAGCAGGGGGGCAATTACTGGAACCGATCCCCTGTGTGCCTCTCTGCAGCAGCTGCAAGCCAGCGGGAGGTAAAGGAAAAAAAGCCATCTTTAGGCTGCTGCAGAGAGAGAGCCATACAGGGGATCGGTTGCAGTAATTGCACCCCCCCTCCATCATTCCGATCACCTCCCTGCCCACATAAGATTTGCCCAGACCCTGCCTGGGCCCCCTGCTGGCCTGTGCCCCCTACAGGAGGACTGGTGGTACCCCCATATCTATGGCCCTGCCAACAGGACAGCATCATCCAGGATCACCATACTTTCTTCTTTCCAAAATATTAACAAAATTGACTGGAGCTACTACTTGTGTTGGGCTGCCATGCACAACATGGGCCCAATGCAATGTGAAATGAGATCAGTTGTTTCTAAGGCCCAGTTCACACCAACGTGCTGCATTAGCGTGAACTGACTGGAAACGCGTTACAGTGCGCGTTAAGAAAATATATGACGTATTTTAGCCCCAGATATGAACAAAAAAAAAGCCAATCAAGGAACCATAATGCATTAAAAAAAATGCCTGTCAATGCACAACTCAAGTGATTCCTGCTAAATACAATGGCAGTGGTGTACATCTAGACCAGCCTTTCTCAGCCTGTTCACCACAGAGGAACCCTCGAAATAACATTCCAGTATCAGGGAACCCCTGCTAAAAATTACTATATCTACAACTCATGATATATTTGTGTGATGGTCGGTGGGAAGAATGCTCCTTACACTTGTGGTCATTGGGAAGAATTCCCCGTTACAGATAGCTAAAAAGATGAATGGTGTCAGTGGGAACTTATCTGAGAGGCAGAAATTGTTCATTACTTAAGGAACCCCTAGCAACTTCTGAAGGAACCCTGGTTGAGCAATCCTGATCCAGACTAACCCATATCAATGCTAATAGAATGGTACTTTCAATTGATTCCAACTGCAGTTTCAGTCATGTAGCACCCTCCCAGGTAGCTAGGGGGAGCTAGATGATTATTTTTAGTTAGAGGCTGGACAACAACCTGGTGGTATAGTCAGAGGGGGTCAAATTTTGGTCAGAGCTGAGAGGCTCTGCAGACCAGCTCTCTGGAACTCCCCCCCCCCCCCCCCCCCCCCCCCCCGATCTACAGACTTGGAGAATTCTCTAGAATTCAGTAGGCAGGGGTTAAGAGTGGACGGTCTGCACTCTTAGGGGATCCTGACCAATCCGTAAGCGGGAGGCTTGGCATGGGGTCAGGACAGCCCTTAAGAGTGGCTGAGCCTGCCAAGCAGCAGAGAAGTTTGGGTGGAAGAAGATGGCCTGAGCAGCCCCTTGGTCCAGAAGAGGAGCCTACCTGCAAGCAGAGGAGTTGAAAGGGAGGATCTCTCAGTCTCACTGTCCCTTGAGAGAGGACAGCCTGGGAAGCAGGAAAGTAGCCAGCCAAGCATAAGGCCTGAAGGCAGCCACCAACCCACAAGCTTGCAGGAGAGACTGAGTGTGTAACTACACACCTCCTGTGCCGGATAAGGAGAAAGGGCATTCGGGTGGGAAACCTGACTAGCCCCCATCTGGGTCTGCTCATCTTAAAGCAACAGATTCTGGGACCTCTTGGCCAGGGATTCCCTCAGGCAGCTGGGTGTAGAGGAGGCTTCATCTGGGGTCTGAGGACGTACTCAAGGAGAAGCTGGATAGCTCTCCAAGAAGAAAAGAGAAAACCTCTTCTGACTACTTGTACATAGTTCCAGGAAGTTGCCCTCAGTTTTACAGTGCCTTGGGCATCCCATGTACTCCTCATCCCCATCCAAGTCATCATCCCCTAATAAAATCCAAAAAAACAAGTTCAAGGACTGTTTACTGTTCTTGGAGCGAAAGTCTGGAAGGAAATCCGTGTTGCCTGGCTGTGCAGGACTATAGGGGGACTCACAACTCTAGCGACTCCCAAGGGGGTAAAGTCATTTGGAAAGTTTCAAAATAATTTCTGGAGACTCTTCATCTCTGTCATTGATTGTCTTGGGGTTCTATGGAGTACCCTAAAACAAGCACAAAAGTCCACATAAAGTTGTATAGCAATAACCCCAAAAGAAGCTACTGGATTTCTGTCCTAGTGACCTGCCCTGTAGCTGTAATCAGATACTCGTCGACCCTCCCGCAATGACAATCAGACAGACATCAAGGCCTCCAATCTTCTTTAGCAAAATGTACTGGCTCAAATGTTCAGGGAAAGAGGGTTGGCATACAGGTTACTCCTAAACAGCAGCAAAAGCCCCTCAACTACTAGTATCATCTAGTATCTTTATGCCTTTGCCACAGGCTAATGTAACTCTGTAAGCACAGGCTATTAGGTATGTTCAGTCTCTGTCATAGACCAGGTTAGGACCATTCAGATCTCTCTCAGAGGCCAGTTGTGGACCTTTCAGCCAAGAGGGTTGACTATCTGAACAGAACTCTGCTTTGACTTCAGTTCCCTACACCCTACCCAGACGACAGTCAAATCTGGACCTCTCTGCATTACACCCTCCCCAGACGGCAGGCCTAGGTGGAAAACTCTGCACCTCTCTGCAGTACACCCTCCCCAGATGACACGAAAAGTCTGGACTGCTCTGCATTACGCCCTCCCCAGACAGCAGGCCTAGGAGGAAAAGTCTGGACCTCTTTGCAGTACACCCTCCCCAAATGGCAGGCCTAGGTGGAAAACTCTGGACCTTTCTGCAGTACACCCTCCCCAGACGGCAGGCAAAGTCTGGACCTCTTTGCAGTACACCCTCCCCAGATGCCAGACCTAGGAGGAAAAGTCTGGACCTCTCTGCAGTACACCCTCCCCAGACAGCAGGCAAAGTCTGGACCTCTTTGCAGTACACCCTCCATAGATGTCAGACCTAGGAGGCAAAGTCTTGACCTCTCTGCATTACACCCTCCCCAGATTGCAGGCAAAGTCTGGACCTCTCTGCAGTACACCCTCCCCAGATGTCAGACCTAGGAGGCAAAGTCTAGATCTCTCTGCAGCTACACCCTTCCCAGACAGCAGGCCTAGACCCCTGGACTCACATCTTTAAAGGGTAAATCCAATTTTGGGGGAAAAAAATAGCAAATTAAAAAAAAAATAATAATAATATAACATATACAATTGCGACTCAAGCCAAAATGTATTTTAATGCAATTAAAAATTACCTTTTCTTTTTAATCTTCAGTGCTTTCATTTTCTGTAAAATTCAGTTGAATATAGCTGCCTGGAGGTATTCCATACAGAACGCCCCCCAGAAATGTAATTTCCTGCTTATGTGATTGGCTCAATGATTTTCCCAGAAGTCCACACTAAAATGCAAGTCAGATTTTTGGCATCCCCTGGAGCAAAATGTCATTTTTAGTGAGATACTCCCAAAGGAAATCACGTCTAAAGGGATACAGACTCAATTTTCCTTAATAAAGCCTTGCGGGTGCAACACCTGATTAATTATGACACAATTCCCATACAGATTCATGGACACAGACAAGCAAAGAGCTACTGTATTTCTTCAGGATAACAAAAGGTAGGACTCTTGCGACCAAGTTTGTTAAAATCCTTGCAATGTACTTTGATGACCTAGAGAGAGGTTTTTTTTTTGTCAACAAAAGTGGAGTTACTGTTTAAGCAGAGCCTAGGTAAGGATGCCTCTCAAAGTTCTCTTCAAATAGAATCCTTCTCGAAGTTCTCTTCAAATAGGATCCTTCTCAAAAGGATCCTTCTTGAAGTTCTCTTCAAATAGGATCCTTCTCGAAGTTCTCTTCAAATAGGATCCTTCTCAAAAGGATCCTTCTTGAAGTTCTCTTCAAATAGGATCCTTCTCGAAGTTCTCTTCAAATAGGATCCTTCTCAAAAGGATCCTTCTTGAAGTTCTCTTCAAATAGGATCCTTCTCAAAAGGATCCTTCTTGAAGTTCTCTTCAAATAGGATCCTTCTCAAAAGGATCCTTCTCAAAGTTCTCTTCAAATAGGATCTTTCTCAAAAGGATCCTTCTCAAAGTTCTCTTCAAATAGGATCCTTCTCAAAAGGATCCTTCTCGAAGTTCTCTTCCATATTCTTCTTTGATATCATTGGGCCATCTGTCTCTTCTGTGTACTTGCAGCTGGCCTCCTAAATATGTGCATTCAGGAACCGACAGACACCATCCTCATTAGGCACATACACTCTAGAGTTGACCGAGGCCTCCTGGAAGGCATGACATGGTTGTCCTAGAAGGCTGCTGGCATACACATACTAGGACCAAATAACCTACCAGGATATCTTTGGAGTTGATGAGGAAACCCACACTGGCACAGAGAGAACGTGTAAACTCCATACAGGTAGTATTGTGGCTGGGATTTGAACCAACAACCCTAGAGGTGCTAGGCACAGGTGCTGTACTGAGCAAAACAGGGAAAGCTGCATGGTCCAATGAGATGCACAGGAGAAGGACCTCTCTGTATATTGCGGCAGCAGCAGCACTTCAGCCAAGTAAACTTTCCTACTGCGTATCTTTTTCTGCTGGCAGATGCAGGACTCAAAGTACAAATGCAAAAAACAACAAAAGGTTGCATCTGACATGCTTTACCTGCAATGCAAATGATTTCCAATAGGACCTGCTAAGTCCAACGCAAAGTAACACAACGCAAAGTAGGTCCAACACAGCCTCAGAACTGTCCTCCGTACCACTGAGATAAAACGGAATATGCTGACCTTCATTCAATGTAACTATAACGCCCTTTAGGTTAGTTAAATAGGATTTTTTTTTGTTAGAGTAGCAGCCTGGGATGAGTCAGCTTGCGAGTGGGGCAGGAGTTGCCCTCAGGACAGGCTGGGAGGTTCTACAGGTTAGGGCTTCTGGAGCCCTCCCACCTTTCCAAAAACTAGAGAACTTTCTGGAACAGGGGAGATGGAGGGGAGGAGGCCCATGTCTGCAAGTTTGATGGACCTTGGCTAATCCCCTGGGCAGGGGCAGACTGACAACTCATAGGGCCCCCGGGCAATAGGGGATCATGGGGCCCCTGTGTCCTTACCCAAACTCAAAAAAGCCTATGAAAAAGGTACCAGGGGCATCTCATGGGGCCCCCTACTGACCCCGGGCCCTTGGGCAGTGCCCGAGTTTCCAAATGATCAGTCTGCCCCTGCCCCTGGGAGGAAGCTGGGCATGGTGACCAGGGCAACTATCAAATATGACAGAGCCTGGGGAGGTGTGCAGAGTCAGGTGGAAGATTGAGAGAAGGCTGGAGTGTGGAGCCTGGGAGGGGGTCCCAGGGAGGAGAGCCTACCTACAGACTGGTTACTGGATGGGAGGATCTCCACTGCCTAAAGTGTCCTAGGGAGGACATCCTGAGCAGCAGGGAAGGAGCCAGCCCAATGAAAGGCTTGACAGAAGCTACCAACCCACCACTCCGGCAGGACAGGACAGTGTGAGTACTCCTACGCCCCCTGGGCCGAATAAGCAGAGAGGGAGATCAGGTGCAAGACCCAACTAGTCTTCATCTGAGGCTGCTTAACTGTAAGCTCTTGGGACCCCTTGCTCAGGGATACCCTCAGCACAGCTGGGCAAAGAGGAGGATTCATCCCGGGTCTGAGGAGGTACACCAAAAGAGACAGTGCTATATTTTTGCTAGTCCACATTTTTTTTGTACATACCAAGTGGGAGGCACATATGCAAACTGTTGTCATTCCTACACCGTTCACCTGATTTGGATGTAAATACCCTCAAATTAAAGCTGACAGTCTGCAGTTAAAGCACATCTTGTTCGTTTCATTTCAAATCCATTGTGGTGGTGTATAGAGCCACAAATGTTAGAATTGTGTTGATGTCCCAATATTTATGGACCTGACTGTACTTACTAAGAAGTTTGTCCTCAAATTATACAGACTCTTGTGCATCCCATATACCCCTAGACCCCATTCAAGTTGTTAACCCCTTTATAAAAACAACTGAAAAACAGCTCAAGGACTGTTTTACTGACTCTGAAAGTACAAATGTAGAAAAATGCATGTTGCCTAGCCCAGTGGTGTATTTAGGTTTCATGCTTCCCTAGGCAACACAAAATTGGCCCCCCTCCCCACGGAGAGACCCTGACACCAATCAATACCCCCCTCCCCTTGAAGAGATCCTGACATTGACCAACAAGACCCCAGCCCCCCCCCCACCGAGAGAGCCTCCGAGAGAGCCTTCCACTTCCACCACCCCCCATACACTGGTAACCCATCCCACCCCGGTGAGACAGAAGAGATTCCCGGGAACAAGAGTCAGGCTCTACATACCCCATCAAGCAGCCTCTCTCAGATCCCACCTGGTCCCCATGCTGCGTGTGTCCCTTCTTCCATCCCTTCTTTCGGGGGGCAGCACTGTCCCCCTGAAAAATGCTGCTGCCCCAGGGGAGGACTGACAACTCATAGGGCCCCCGGGCAATAGGGGATCAAGGGGCCCCTGTGTCCTTGACCACACTCAAAGCACACCCAAAAAAGCCTATAAAATATACCAGGTGCATTTCATGGGGCCCCCTACTGACCCTGGGCCCTCGGGCAGTGCCCAAGTGCTCTATTGGTCAGTCCGCCCCTGGCTGCCCCCCTGAAAAATGCCACCCTAGGCAAATGCCTTGTTTGTCTTGTGGTAAATACGCCCCTGGCCTGGCCATGCAGAGCTTAGGGGGACCCAATCAAATCCAGCATCACTTATGAGGGTAGAGCTACATATGCTGTGTCAGACACAAGAACATAACGCCCATCTTCACATGTAAAAAGGTTTCCTCAAACATCCAATGAAAAGCAGTAAAGCCAGACAAAATGAAATTTCTGTTACTCCTAATTGGATGCTTGAGGGCCAATGTGTCCCACAGTGCATGCGTTGTCATTGTAACACGCACTGCACAACAATGCATGGTTAACATACATCGCGGTGCTTTTGTCAGCTTTAATTCTTAGTGCCACGTTTATGAACCGCACTGCGTTACAGAACGTGCTCGGCAACAATGCACCAAGTCCTCTTCGGCAAATTTCCCTGCATTGGGCGATGCAGCTCAGTGCTGCTGGTGTGAAGGAACCCTCAATCACAGTTTACCAAGCTGGCCAAAAGAAACTATTTAGGCCTCATGCACACGGGACGTTTTGCAAACTCTCCTAGAAGCCTTTCCTCCTGCCATCAGCATTTGGGCGCGTTTACAGGCGTCAAGCGCTTGGGAGTTATTATTATTATTATACAGTATTTATAAAGCGCCGATAGTTTGGTCAGCGCTGTACAGTACAAAGGGGGACAGAACATGTGACAGAACAACAACAATACAATGCAAAACATGAGGGGATCGAGGGCCCTGCTCCTTGGAGCTTACAATCTAGGAGGGAGGGGATGGTGGCACAGGAGGAGATAGCTGTGGGGGGATGGAGTGGTAGGAAGAGTGAAGGAGGTCGGCAGGTTAGCAGGGGGTGGGGTAGGCTTCCCTGAAGAGATGGGTTTTCAGGGTGCGCCTAAAGGAGGGGAGAGTAGGTGATAATCTGATGGGTTGGGGCAGGGAGTTCCAGAGGATGGGTGACACCCTGGAGAAGTCCTGGAGGCGGGCATGGGAGGAGGAAACCAGGGAACTAGAGAGAAGGAGGTCTTGTGAGGAGCGGAGTGTGCGTGTTGGGCGGTACTTGGATATTAGGTCAGTGATGTAGTTCGGGGCAGTATGGTGGACGGCTTTGTACGTCAGTGTTAGGATTTTGAATTTGATCCGTTGCGCAATTGGAAGCCAGTGGAGGGATTGGCAGAGGGGGGTGGAGGACACTGAGTGGAGGTCAGTGGAGGGATTGGCAGAGGGGGGTGGTGGACACTGAGTGGAGGTCAGTGGAGGGATTGGCAGAGAGGGGTGGAGGACACTGAGTGGAGGCCATTGGAGGGATTGGCAGATGGGGGTGGAGGACACTGAGTGGAGGCCAGTGGAGGGATTGGCAGAGGGGGGTGGAGCCAGTGGAGGGATTGGCAGAGGGGTGGAAGACACTGAGTGGAGGCCAGTGGAGGGATTGGCAGAGGGGGGTGGCGGAGATGGAGCGGTTGGAAAGGTGAATGAGTCTGGCAGCCGTATTCAGGATGGACTGAAGCGGGGATAGCCAGCGGCGAGGCAGGCCAGTGAGGAGGGAGTTGCAGTAGTCGAGTCGTGATAAGATGAGGGAGTGGATGAGCTGTTTAGTGGTTTCTGGGGTTAGGAACGTGCGGATTTTGGCGATGTTGCGGAGGTGGAGTCTGCATGTTGCGGAGGTGGAGTCTGCATGTTGCGGAGGTGGAGTCTGCATGTTGCGGAGGTGGAGTCTGCACGAGGTTGTTAAAGATTGGACTTGGGGCTGGAAGGATAGGTTGGAGTCCAGAATGACACCAAGTACTCTGGCCTGCGGGGTGGGTTTAATCCTTTTCATTGGCCAGAATAATAATTTATGCTGGCCATTGAGATGAATGAACGCTCAAGCGCTAAATGCGACTAGTCTTAACGTGCGTTTACAAGCGGCAAACTCTTTTTCTGGCAAAACTCTGCTGCTCCTGGACGCACTGGTATTGGGTTTTCCTTCTGCTTCTAAGCTGCAAGTCTATGAGTGCATGGCCACATGGGCTAACATGGAGGGGGGTTTAGAGGAAGGAAGAAAAAATGCCTGACGCCTCTAGAAGGAGCTGCAAAAACGTCCAGTGTGCATACAGTGAAAGGAAAAATGGAGTTATGTAGGCCAAACATGGGTCTAATTCTGAACTAATTTTCTTTAGAAAATCAGAAATTTTGTGTTTTGTAATCTAATGGTGCCACCATTGATTTCGAAATTCCACCAACCCAGCCTTCAATTTCACCTCATCTGGCTACAGAAAATAATTTTTACGGCTGGGAATCTTCTTTTCTTTCCAGTTCACAGCTCATGCGCATTTCTTTTACGATTATATTTATCGCACGATTCTCCCATAGCTGATTAGAAATCCGTTAGCTTTTTTAAAAAAAATTCAAGCATACCTAATCACTCAAATTCGATGGCTGCACGAAACTTGGCCAATGCTGCGGCCCCCCTAACGGTGCCAAAATTTGAAAGAATATTTGTTCGGAATTCAACGCATGTATGGCCTGCCTTATGCCTCGTACACACGATAAGAAAATCGTCTGAAAAATTTCACAGAACTGCTGATCGAACGATTTTCTCTTCGTTGATGAGCGGGATTTTTTATCAGATAACCATATTGTGAACGGAAAAATCCGGTTGAACAACAGTGAAACATTTTGTCATTTCGCATACGAGCGACAGTTTTTGTATGCGGCGGTATGACGGTCGTACGAAAAAAATCTATCAAGCGCTATCACGCATGAGCGGAAACAGAAGATGACCCGGATGTTTATGTCCGAGGAATCTTCATCAACACGAACAAAAAATCCAATTGTTAAAAGTCGATCGGCCGAATGAGATGATGAAACCAGAATTCTGCAGATTATATTTTATGTATCACAATTTATGTATATCGATCATGGAATAAACGATATTATACTCATTGCTGGTAATCGTTGTGTATATCGATCGTTCTGGCCGGAAGGGACGTGGCTACAAGGTCACACGCACACCGCATCACTTCCACTTGTACGGAAGACGTCAACACTACGTATTGCCCGACGAACGATTTTTTTTAGATTGGTTAATGTGGGCCACAAGGCTTTAACAGGGCAGGTGCACAGGTGAGAGGTAATGAGGAACATTCAGGCTGTGACCCGGGGCTCTGCATGGACTCGTGATCAGATCAGGTGATCCTTGTTACACACCTTATTGGTGAGGATCAACAGGTGTATAAAGCATTGATGGGGAGCGATCGTTGGGTATAGTCAGTGATTTGTTTAGGAGTTAATTGAGTGGGTCTGTAATGGCGCCAAAGAAAGCTGTTCCAGCTGGCAAGGGCAAAGAAGAGGCTCCTGGTAAGGATGGTGGTTGGACTGTGAATTATAGGGTGTAATGTAGTGTAATACCCCCTGACACCCCTTTACAAAGATGTGGATGCTATAGTCTGTGTTTGTAGATGAGATGAGTTTTCCACCAATACATGTACATGGATGTAGCCATATTTGTATTGTTACATATACTGGCTATGGTTATTGTATTGGATGGTGGTCCATGGTTCTTGGTCAAAGCCTACCAGGTAGGACCTGAAAACCATGAACTTTATGCAGCTGAGAGGTTTTTATCTCTGTAGGGAGACTAAAGTGAGCAATATCAGTGGAAGGTGATTTGTTAGATGAAGGTGAACCTGTGGATAACTAACCGTGTTGTATGCACAGGCCTTTAGTCATTAAAGGGGACCTAGCATTAGGTATGTGCCTCCTAAGGTAATGTGTGTAACACTTCAGATGTGTATTGCCTTCATCTGCTCTTCTCTCTAGAAAGATGGGTGGCTTCTTTGTTCTAGTGTCATCATGTATCTCCTGATAGGGCTGCTGGCTCTGAGGACATAATGCTGCAAATCTTACTGTAGACATAGTTGGATCATCCACAAAGCAACCAAGGTGGAGGTCGGGGGCCCAGCTACAACCTTCATGCTTTGGCAGTAAGCTAGGAAGATTGCACAGGTCAAATTTGTAGACTGAAGTCACAATGTGACTGCAGGGTCGGTACTAGCCTATCTGATATGCTGGTGCTGTATACAAAGTCAGAGGGCAGGTCAACAGTGTGAAAGACGCAGGGAACAGGTATTCCTTCACCTTTGCACCAAGAGTCACAACCTGGAAATAACATCTGTCAGGTAGTACAGAGGCATTGCAGAAGTGAACACAGAACTCTTAATATCAGGCTGGCATTAGATTAGGATGATTAAACAACCTGTGCTTCCATATATTAAGTGCCCCCTTTTTTTTGGGGGGGGTACCTCCTTGCATCAGGGTGCCTCTTATATCAAATGCCCCTGTACACTAACTGTTCCCATCAGCATGCCCCTGTACACTAACTGTCCCCATCAGAGTGCCTCATGGATCAGTGAATGCACTCCTAGAGACTAGGGGGGAAGCCCACCCTAGCACCCCCTCTAGATCAGCACCTGTGACTGGCAGGTGCACAGCTTTGACCACCATAGACAGTTGGTGGATGTGGTGAGGCTAGTACAGTTAATGTAATTTTGGGTGGCTTCTCAGCTCATTGCAGCCATTATCAGTCCATTGATGGAGGTGGAAAGAAGCACTGCTACCTTGCCCAGGGTCTTCTGCTTTAATCCCTTCTCCTGTCCTCAATGTGTTGACTCTTTAGCGTTTTTGGTTCTGTAAGGTGGGATTGTTGGTGTGGAACCTCAAGTCTTTGATGTAGCTCAAGAAACCAGAGAAGTGCCAGTATACTTTACAATGCTTTCTTTGCTTGAAGTCTCAACAATAGTTACTACCCCCAATTAATCATATATCTTAGCTGCTGCTGGAACTAAAACCAAGGCCACGAAAGCCCCAAAGCCAGCCAAGCTGAAAGCCCGAAAGCCAGTCAAGTTGAAGACACTGGCTCGCCCTACTACATTGGCCATGGTGGTGGAGGCCCTGAAGAAGAACTCTGAGAGGAAGGGGACCTCTGTGCAAGCCATACGCACTAGGATTCTGGCAGCCCATCCTACTGTTGACTCTGCAAGACTTAAGTTTCTGCTGAAGACTGCTCTGAACAAGGGGATAGAGAAGGGTATCCTTGTCCGACCATCAAACTCCAGTGCTACTGGAGCCACTGGACGCTTCAAGGTATGTAGAAGCTGGATTTGGGGGGATTTCAGATGACAAAATGAGCAAAGGTGTTTCAGGAAATGGGGGAAGCAAATTAAACTCTGGGGTGCATCACTAGGGTCTTCACCAGCAGGCAGAAGGTCTTGATAAAACTAACTGGACTCAATTTAGAATAGTTTCAGTTCTGCAGGGTTCTGCAGGCGTCCCTATAAAAAGTTGGTAAGATTGGTGTAGGCTTTATGGTTAAAACTAGTGGGAGATGGATACTTGGTGTACCACCTTATGGAAAATGGGAATGTGATTGACTCTTCAAGTGTGGTTCTGGAGGGAATTAGTCAATGTTTTACTAGAAGTAGTGGATGCTTGGAACTGTCTTTAGAAGAGGTGGTGAATCAACTCCAGTAAACATGCTTGTGATAATGGGTCTATGGCTAAACAGATATATTTTGGTCTTTATACACTTATAAAAATGACTGTAAAATCAGACTGATACATGCAGGGCTTTAACCTCAACTGGGGGACCTTAAAGGGGCAGTTAGGTTTGCTGTTATGGCCAGTTGATGGAGGAAGAGGGATATGTCAGAAGTTCCATGGTTGGAGTTGGTGGGATTATCGTGTGTTTAAAATAGGGGTTTGGTTTGAGGCTGGCTGAGCCATAACTGTCCTAATCTGAGCAGTTTGCTGTGGCTTGCCCTTTAAAACAAGAACTGAGGTGTTCTTGGGGCTACAATCTAGATGGGGGAGGAATGTTTACAAATGCTTCATAGTCTTGCCCCTACACCAGACTTTCATCGGCAGGTGGTACTGTTAAAAGTCAAAGGCTCCTAATAAAATACAGGAATCGGGTGCAATAAATGGGTTACTTTCTCCCCAGCTGGCAAAACCACTACCAAAGACCAAGGAGGGGGACAGCAGTGCAGGATCGGAGAATGCAGACCCCAATGCCCAGCCGAGTGAGAAGCCCAAGAAAAAGGCAGTAGACCCCAATGCCCAGCCGAGTGAGAAGCCCAAGAAAAAGGCAGCGGACCGCAATGCCCAGCCGAGTGAGAAACCCAAGAAAAAGGCAGCGGACCGCAATGCCCAGCCGAGTGAGAAACCCAAGAAAAAGGCAGCGGACCGCAATGCCCAGCCGAGTGAGAAGCCCAAGAAAAAGGCAGTGGACCCCAATGCCCAGCCGAGTGAGAAGCCCAAGAAAAAGGCAGTGGACCCCAATACCCAGCCGAGTGAGAAGCCCAAGAAAAAGGCAGTGGACCCCAATGCCCAGCCGAGTGAGAAGCCCAAGAAAAAGGCAGTGGACCCCAATGCCCAGCCGAGTGAGAAGCCCAAGAAAAAGGCAGTGGACCCCAATGCCCAGCCGAGTGAGAAGCCCAAGAAAAAGGCAGTGGACCCCAATGCCCAGCCGAGTGAGAAGCTTGAGAAAAATGCAGTGGACCCCAATGCCCAGCCGAGTGAGAAGCCCGAGAAAAATGCAGCGGACCCCAATGCTCAGCCAAGTGAGAGGCCCAAGAAAAAGACAGCGGACCCCAATGCCCAGCCAAGTGAGAAGTCCAAGAAAAAGGCAGTGAAGAAAGTGAAATCTACAGAGTCAAAAGGTAAGTGGCTCAAAATTCAACTTGGTGTATCTCTGGGGGGGGGGGGGGGGGTAGGTGATCCTATCAGAAATCCAGTGGGCCACCTTCGGTGCAATTTACATCTGCTACAGGGTTATTGGCTCTCTGATTTATAGATGTCCCAGAAGGGGGGGAGCATAAATGTAATGTAGCTACCACTTGGTGCCAACAGTATGCAGACTCAAGGAAGAGGGTCTTTGCCTTTGAGGCCATGTATGTTGACTAGTCTATGCACTGGGAGTGCATTACTAACTATCAGAACCTGGGCCATCTGGTTCCCAGTCACCTGACTGCTGTGATGGCCTCAGTCACCATGCACCCACCCATGTATGCCTCTTCTAAATGGAGGGAAAGATGCATTGTATACATACAGGCCATATTATCTTTCTCTCCTTGCAGGGGAGACAGATGTAGATGTGTTTAACAAAATTACTAGATCCAGGTCAGTATATTTTGGGAAATTTTTTAATAAGTTAAATTGATTTATTTTAAGGTAGGATATAAAAAGCAAAATGTACTTTCTGGGCCCTACTATGGGTACAAACATACACCTGTGTTGCTGTGATCCTCAGGAGCACTTATTTTGGGGTGTCTGGTTGTAGCAGGAAATTTATGGCTAAACTTTAAAATCTTTTTTTTTTTTTTTATCAATTTCCATTTACCCCCATACTTGTAGGGGCGGGGGAGAATGTATAATCCACCTGGATACAAAGTAGTTGTGGTATGTACTAACACATGTCAATTTCACAATTTGTGGTCTGGCCTCTAATTTTACCCTCTGTAACTAAGTGGGTTAAACTGGTATGTACAATATTAGATTTTAAACTCCATGTTTTGCCTAACACCAGAACTTCTGGATTTCATGCTATCCCAAGCAACACTTTTTTTTTTTGCTGCTTGGCAGCCATTTCCAAAGTGAAGACATGGCTACTATTGGCCAGCTTTCACTGCCATTTCGGGAGCAGTGCAGCTCAAGCAACCCAGGGAAGAGGCAAAGTGGGAATACCGATGGATTGAAGCAGTCTGTTTTAGGATAATATAGATAGCCAAGCTTCAAGGCTCTATTCTACAAAACTACTCTACTAGCATGTCTTGTTGTGGTGTGTGTGGGGGGGTTTTTTTCTGTTTTTTTTTTTTTTTTTTTTTTTTTTCCAGATTGTCACTCTGGCTTATATTGCAGGAGAGAAACCAGAGGAAGAAGAAGAAACTGCCTCCAAGAAGGAAAAGCCTGAGGTGAAGGAGTATATGTGGTTCCTGAGCTCCTTCTGACATTTGCTGATTCAGAGCAGTTGTTTGTACCCCCAGAGGAACTTCTTTTTTTTTTTTTTTTTTTTTTAATTTTCAGCTCATTGGGGGAGGGATCCCCCTTGGGGGGAGGGGGGGATCGTTGGGAAGAATGCTACCCTTGGACTGCTCATAAGATTACCATCTTGCTGGCACAAAGTAGTATTAGGAACCATCAGATGGGAGGTGAAACGTCCACAGCTCAAGGAACCCCTTGCAATCTCTGGAGGAACCTTAGGGTCCTGAGAGCTCCATGGCATGAAACTTGGTTTTGTTTGGCAGTTGAAGCCTATATTGTGTCATTTACTTGGTATGGACCACCACTGGGAAGGGGGGGCTGGTATCACTTTGTCTTATCCAGTTCCTCATGCAGTGAGGACTGTAGCAGCTCACATCTTCACAAGACAAAGTGCTACCTATTAATTGCCTTCCTTCCACTAGATAACATGCCTGTAACCTATTCCCAGATCTTGGCCTCCGTTGATTGCCTTATCAGCCTGTTGACTGATCTTTTTCTCTATATTAGAAGACCAAGGCTTCTAAACGCAAGACAGATGCTGAGGAGCAGCCAAATGGCCCAGCAGTAGCCAAAAAGGCAGACGGATGGTAAAGCAGAGACTGCTGAGAAGGGGACAACAAAAGCCCTGAATGACTCTGAAGAAAATGGAGCTGCCAAAATCAGCAAGAAGGGGAAGTGACTTGTGGCAAAATTGTAAATGGCTTTTAACTTATTTAAATAAAGTATTTAATAGAAAATTTGCTGGTTTTATCTTGGGGCTTTTTATGGAAAAGCTGAATGTGTTGGGTTTTTTTTTTTCTTGAGCTACAAAGTCTTCCAAATGCATTCTCATGTAGCAACAAATTTAATTGTAAATGGATTTTAATTTTATTTGAATAAAGTAGTTTAATTGTCTTGGACAGAAATCCTAAATGTGTTGCACAATCAGATGTTCTGGCTGAGCTACCAGAAGCTTTCAGAATGCCTAGGTGGCCTACAATACCCATGTTGGCTGAGCTATCACTCTTCCAATGTTGGGTAGTTTTGAGGTTCTGAAATAAGTGCCTTCTATGAGCAGCCAAGATCTTTCCTTATAGTGTCAACATGTGTGGTTACTGTTTATTCTGCTACCCTCCATTTATAGTGTATCCTGCATAAAACATGTCTCCTGTTGGCCTTCAAGCATGTCTAACATCTAACTAAAGCCAGCAATGGATGGATTGAATCTCTGGTTCCACAGGGACCAACCAAAATTTGATCCATCTAGGAGCAGGCTGCTTGTATTGTTGATCCATCAGTTGTCTTTGGTGCCAGCAACCTGTTGGATTTTTAACATGCAATGTCCTGTCTGACTATAATTGTTCTGCCAGCTGGAAGAGCTCTCCACTGACACAACCACACTGCCTGGACAATAGAACATGGGAAAACTAATGCCACACTAGGCAATCCCCCATCTACCTGTACACTATTTATAGGGGATTTTGAGGGGGCTGGTGGTTCTCTTCTCTTCCCCCCAACCTGTGGTGGGGAAAAAAAAGTAAGCAAGCCATAGATTAATGTGAATTGAGATCCCTGGCAGAGGTTTCCCTTCTCTTCCTGTCACACCAGGAACAGAGAATCCTTCCAAAGTACAAATCGCCTCTTATGGCGGTCAGTGGAACAGAGTTCTCAATTTCAAAGTCTTCTCTCCCAGAACCTGGATTTATCAATCTGAATTTGACAATGAGCCCCCTTTAACCCCACCTCCTGGGACAAATAGATTAATAGCCTCAGGAGACCCCAAACATGACCTTTTCTGACTCTCCCCAATCTATTGAAGACTAAGTGTTTGGGCTTCAGATGTGCTTTAACCTTTTATTTCATAAGAGCCATTACGTTCATAGATAATGGTAGTTGGGAAAACTTATCTTGGCCACCATAATCTATACGAGATGGCATTCTTTTTGGGCAAGCCTTTAAATACAAGAGTCCTAACAAGTCACAACAGTTTAAATATATTTTATTACAAATGAAACATTTCACAATAGAACATATGGACCCAATTAGAACATGATTTCACTTTTTATGTACATCTACATACAGTGCATCTTCCACTTCTCTTATGGAGTGGGGAACCTCTACTGTCAGAGGTGCCTAAGGGTTTGACTCTGAATTTCACACTTGGATCTCCCTCAGCAGGTGCACAGCAAGGGCGATAACATTTTAATAGTGGTAGATACCTAGAATATACTGAACTGAAAAATGTATAATACAGTTGGCTAAATCAAAGATTGCTTCTCTGATTACACAGTCCATTTTTTCTGAAACATTTTGATATCCACTTTTGCTTAAGACCCACCAACAGCCAGTGCAACATCACTTTCTGAACTATATTGGCCAACTTATTCTGTAAAGGAATGTCAACTGTGGCCTACAGGCCTGCCTGACAAGATGGCTGCTTCGCTGATGTCACTAGCAGCTAGTGAACTAATTGGCTGCCTTCTCCAAACATTGGCTCAATTTGCTAAATTGTTGCCTGAACTGTCTGTAGGTGACTGGACTGTTTTAATAATGCTTCTGCTCAGCAGATAGTCACAGCTTTGCATACTATGTCATATATATTAAATTTACATCTTTGTGGCTGGCATTGACTATAAAGTATGTGGTAGCCAGCTACCTATTATTCTGACACCCGTCCTCTTCAGCTATTGGGTATACTATTATGGTAACGAGTCAAATACATCAACTGCAAATGGTCTTTAAGTTGAAGCAATTCTGTTTTGCAGGCCATGGCAAAGAGGTGACTCTATAGGTGGCAACTGTGACTTACAACTAAAGCGGATGGCATGTGATAGATTCCCTCAGTAACACATGGAGTTCGAGAACTCATTCATCCATAAGCAATCTGTTGTGTACTAATGCAAATTATAGCGTGTGTTCATATACATTAAGGCAGTACATTCATTAGGAAAGGGTGGCTGGCAAAGGCAGTCTACTCATTAGGAATGGGCAGCAATGGAGGCAGTCCACTCCTTCCGAATGGGTGGTCAACGGAGGCAGTCTACCGCTTCCGAATGGTTGGCCAACGGAGGCAGTCTACTCCTTCCGAATGGTTGGCCAACGGAGGCAGTCTACTCCTTCCGAATGGTTGGCCAACGGAGGCAGTCTACTCCTTCCGAATGGTTGGCCAACGGAGGCAGTCTACTCCTTCCGAATGGTTGGCCAACGGAGGCAGTCTACTCCTTCCGAATGGTTGGCCAACGGAGGCAGTCTACTCCTTCCGAATGGTTGGCCAACGGAGGCAGTCTACTCCTCCCGAATGGTTGGCCAACGGAGGCAGTCTACTCCTCCCGAATGGTTGGCCAACGGAGGCAGTCTACTCCTCCCGAATGGTTGGCCAACGGAGGCAGTCTACTCCTCCCGAATGGTTGGCCAACGGAGGCAGTCTACTCCTCCCGAATGGTTGGCCAACGGAGGCAGTCTACCGCTGCCGAATGGTTGGCCAACGGAGGCAGTCTACCGCTGCCGAATGGTTGGCCAACGGAGGCAGTCTACCGCTGCCGAATGGTTGGCCAACGGAGGCAGTCTACCGCTGCCGAATGGTTGGCCAACGGAGGCAGTCTACCGCTGCCGAATGGTTGGCCAACGGAGGCAGTCTACCGCTGCCGAATGGTTGGCCAACGGAGGCAGTCTACCGCTGCCGAATGGTTGGCCAACGGAGGCAGTCTACCGCTGCCGAATGGTTGGCCAACGGAGGCAGTCTACCGCTGCCGAATGGGTGGCCAACGGAGGCAGTCTACCGCTGCCGAATGGGTGGCCAACGGAGGCAGTCTACCGCTTCCGAATGGGTGGCCAACGGAGGGAATCCACTCATTCCAAACTGGAGGCCAACGGAGGCAGTCTACTCATTCCGAATGGGTGGCCAACGGAGGCAGTCCACCCATTCCGAATGGGTGGCCAACGGAGGCAGTCCACCCATTCCGAATGGGTGGCCAACGGAGGCAGTCCACCCATTCCGAATGGGTGGCCAACGGAGGCAGTCCACCCATTCCCAATGGCTGGCCAACGGAGGCAGTCTACTCCTTCCGAATGGTTGGCCAACGGAAGCAGTCTACCCCTTCCGAATGGGTGGCCAACGGAGGCAGTCTACCGCTTCCGAATGGGTGGCCAACGGAGGCAGTCTACCGCTTCCGAATGGGTGGCAAACGGAGGCAGTCTACCGCTTCCGAATGGGTGGCCAACGGAGGCAGTCTACCGCTTCCGAATGGGTGGCCAACGGAGGGAATCCACTCATTCCAAACTGCAGGCCAACGGAGGCAGTCCACCCATTCCGAATGGGTGGCCAACGGAGGCAGTCCACCCATTCCGAATGGGTGGCCAACGGAGGCAGTCCACCCATTCCGAATGGCTGGCCAACGGAGACAGTTTATTCATTCCGAACATGTGGCCAATGGAGACAATCTGCTCATTCGGAATGGGTGGTCAATGAAGGTAGTCCTATCATTAGGAATGTGCAGGCAACAGAGCCAGTCCACTCATTCTGAATGGGCAGTTAACGGAGGCAGTCCACTTATTCCGAATGGGCGGCCAACGAAGGCAGTCCTTTCATTCTGAAAGGGCTGCAATAAAGGCAGTCCACACGTTATGAATGGGAACCCAATGAAGGCCGCCCCCTCTCCAAAATGAATGAGGGAAAAAAAGCAGATGATCTTTAAGTGCCTCATGCCTTCCACTCTATGGTACATTAGGGTGCCTTTCACAATGAACATACCACACAGAGCAGTTCCAATAACATACTTGTCATAATGCGTAAGCATGAATGGGCCCTAATAATAATGTCACAGTATTTATGATGGCGCCAAGTAACTCTAGATCAGTTAGCGCCTTCAAAAAACTTAAAAAAGAACTCCAGGTCAAATGCACTTTTTATCATGTGCTGCTACTGCCAAAGGTTTTACAGTTGGCTGCTGTTGGACCGAACTGCATTGTGTGTAAAGGTTAGCTGGTAAGAAGATATAGAAGCACGGCAACTGCAGAATATTGTATTTTGTCTCTTTTAATTTTCTGAGGTTGTACATTTCCCCAGTTTAGATCATTTGAAGGTGAGAACCTGTCATGACAGACACATGGATGCTACCGTTGCCCACATATTGAGGAAATTGTTAGCAGCTTAGGGATTCTTCACTGGCTACATGCTTTTTCCAGGTCATTGTCTCTCTAAGTAATAAAGATGCTAATGGGGGCCATAGACGGGTTGAAATTCGGCTGATTTTCACACTGTTAGTGGGTTAATTGGTCGTCCATTTTTCAGGCTTTTTGCACATATTTTTTATCGGGCATGTTGGAAAATTTGCGGCCGATTTTGACGATCAACGGATTTTCCACGCAATGATGGGCAAATTGACCGATCGTTTTACTGATAAAAAATCTGCGCAAATGAAAAGTCTTGCGGTTGCAACAATGTATTTGTATCCAAATAAAAACATCTGTATCCGAAATGGATACAATGTTGCAACCGCACGACTTTTCATATGAAATATAATAGCGGACTGGAATACTTTATTCTTTTTCTTCTTCTTTTCTTCTTATGTATTGCTCCCATGTGCTCCCCCGTCTCTGCAAGGGACAGAAGTAATTATGGGATTAAATACCGGCTACAGACAGGACGAAAATCGGCTGATTTTTTTTACCGTTGGTGGTAACGTCAGCTCATCGAACTACCGATTTTTTTTTTTTTTTTTTAAACAGCCGGTTTTCGACCCGTCTATGGCCTACATAATGGCAGCATCCATATTGCTATCATGACAGGTTCTCCTATCACACGCTGCTACTTTAAAGCCCCCACCATCTTTTGAAAGTTGATGAGGAAGCGGAGGATTGGCGGCAAATCTATACCAAGGATTGTCTAAAAGTTGCTCTACTGAAGGAAAAAAGTGCATTATATCAAAAACACATTCCATTTTTCTTTTTCATCTTTAGAACTATCTGGAATGGACTGAAGTGCGCTCACTCCTGGCGCTCCGTGCGTTTCATAATTCCCCGCGGAGACGCAGGTCCCTGTAAAAAGCACTGTACTCCCTTATATTATCCTGAGACAGCTGTCATTAAGGCATTGGCAGAGCGCTGGCGGTGTCGCTGGGAGCCGCTGGCATCAAAGCTCCGCGGCGGACAGGCTTAGAGCATCAACTCATCTTTAGCGAGTGGTTGTCCCCTATGCAGTGCCGTCCTGTTCGTGGTATACGTCAGTTCTAAACAGGACAAGGAGTTCCGTCTACAGTGCAAAATCCTGTCTGCGATAAATGTATCGCATGACTACAGTCAGCCAATCCTGCGACTGACCCAAAGAACGTCCAACCCTCCAAGACCCATTGGATGGAACGAAGGAGCCACAAGCCACCCAGGGGTCCTATCCTTCCTCTAAGTCTTCTAGGTCCGGCCAAGTTGGAGGCTGAGCTGTCCATGGCTTGCAGAGTGCAATTGTGGTTTATGTAGTTTTCGGACGACCGCATTTCTGGAGCGACTCAGAGTTTTCGAAGCCAATTTATTTCCGTTGTTGTAGGCTCCTATTTCACATGAGGATTAAAAAACAGTCAATGGTTCGGGCAGGAGGGGTCCCGGGGCTCTCCTAGGCCTCGCTGCTACACGTGTAGATATCGTCCTCCATCAGGATTATCATTTGCTCGAACTTGTGCTGTAATTGGCCGCGTCTGGTGACAGGGTTGGCTTCTAGAGCGCCGACAATCTGTGGAAATGGAGTAGGATTTTAGATTTGATTATTCATTCACGTATGTAGGGCCCAACAATGAACATTTATTGGCCCCCTCTTGGCCGGCTAAAGCTTATATATTGCCCCCCCCCCCCCACACACTTATCAATATGTTGATGAAACTCTTCAATAAAGCCTTTCCATTTCCATTACATATCTTACTTTAGTCCCAGTGAGGTCATCTCTGGGTCTCTGCGCTTCTCTATGCACATGGTCCCGCCTGCATAGGTGTGAATGGAGCCTTAGGTACAACTGAAGGCAAAACTTTTGCTCTTGGGTTTAGATGTACCTAAGAGCCCTTTCACACTTGTGCAACTTGTCATGTGACTTTGGACCCCAAAGTCACATGACAAGTCACGCCCCATGTTTGCTAATGAGCACCATTCATATTTGTGCGACTTGACTTGCACTATTTTGGTCTGACTTTCATGCGGCTTGAGGGCCACAGACTTCAATGTAAATGATCCAAAGTCGCACCTGAATGATATATGTGCGACTTTTGTGTGGCTTTGTACAGCACAATCATCCTTGGTCAAAGCCAAAGTTGCACTAAAGTCACACTCATCCAAAGTTCAGTCCCTTTCAGTCGGCTCCACCCCTGCCCTTTGACGCCACCATTTTCATATTTTTGGCAAGTACGCAGATGTGCCAAAGGCTCTGCTGGGCCCTTGTGTCCTGGCAGAGGTATGGGCTCCTCCCCTCCAGTCTTGCACAGGTGTACCGGCTCTTCCTCTTCAGTCTTGCACAGGTGTACCCGCTCCTCCCCTTCAGTCTTGCACAGGTGTACCGGCTCCTCCCCTCCAGTCTTGCACAGGTGTCCCGACTCCTCCCCTCCAGTCTTGCACAGGTGTACCGGCTCCTCCCCTCCAGTCTTGCACAGATGTACCGGCTCCTCCCCTTCAGTCTTGCACAGGTGTACCGGCTCCTCTCCTCCAGTCTTGCACAGGTGAACCGACTCCTCCCCTCCAGTCTTGCACAGATGTACCGGCTCCTCCCCTTCAGTCTTGCACAGGTGAACCGACTCCTCCCCTCCAGTCTTGCACAGGTGTACCGGCTCCTCTCCTCCAGTCTTGCACAGGTGTACCGGCTCCTCCCCTTCAGTCTTGCACAGGTGTACCGGCTCCTCTCCTCCAGTCTTGCACAGGTGTACCCGCTCCTCCCCTTCAGTCTTGCACAGGTGTACCGGCTCCTCCCCTTCAGTCTTGCACAGGTGTACCGGCTCCTCCCTTCCAGTCTAGCATAGGTGTACCGGCCCCTCCCTTCCAGTCTAGCACAGGTGTACCGGCTCCTCCCTTCCAGTCTTGCACAGGTTTACCGGCTCCTCCCCTTCAGTCTTGCACAGGTGTAGCGGCTCCTCCCCTCCAGTCTTGCACAGGTGTACTGGCTCCTCCCCTCCAGTCTTGCACAGGTGTACCGGCTCCTCCCCTCCAGTCTTGCACAGGTGTACCGGCTCCTCCCCTCCAGTCTTGCACAGGTGTACCGACTCCTCCCCTCCAGTCTTGCTCAGGTGTACCGGCTCCTCCCCTCCAGTCGTGCACAGGTGTACCGACTCCTCCCCTCCAGTCTTGCTCAGGTGTACCGGCTCCTCCCCTCCAGTCGTGCACAGGTTTACCGGCTCCTCCCCTTCAGTCTTGCACAGGTGTACCGACTCCTCCCCTCCAGTCTTGCTCAGGTGTACCGGCTCCTCCCCTTCAGTCTTGCACAGGTGTACCGGCTCCTCTCCTTCAGTCTTGCACAGGTGTATGCGATTTGGAACACCTGTACACAGACGGGGAATTTTTCCACACTTGAAGTTTTGGGACTTCCATAACAGCCCATCTTAGTACATGCGTGCCAGGACCTGAAGCCCTGCGGCACATCTGCAAACACGCACGTCGGGGGATGGGAGGGGCGGGTACATTATTCTGGCCCAGGTACAAAAACCCCACAAAATAAAATGAATAAATAAATGTAATATCTAAATGTGAGAGGGGGAGGGGAAAATCAAAGTTCATTTAGGGTGGAGGTCTGCTTTACGGTTCCAATCCATGAAATCGCGTGAAAGCGACGCTTACCTGCGAGCGATATTTTTTTGCGTATTTGTAAATCTCTGCGACGGCGACGTTGGTGTTAAATTTGTTTTGGTATTTCTGGAAAAAAAAAGAAAAGTACAAGTTAGGTGTGAAAAAAATGACCCGCGCCTGCCGTAGAAGTGGTGGTAAGGCGGGTCAAATGGGCGTATAGTTGTTCCATCTTACCCGCGACTCCTCGGCGAGGTGGGCGTTCATTTCCTGTTCGCTCAGCGGGCTCATGTCTTTAATCTGCTGGTAATATTTCTGCACGATTTTCCGATACTCCGGAATTTCCTTGGCGTACAGCAGCTTGTTGGTGGGGGAGTCCTGAAATAAAAGACGCGTAAAAGGTCGCGTTATCGTCCAGGCGTTGATGATGTCACAACCTCCTAGTGAGCTGATTGGCTCTCTGCTATCTAGAAAACAGTTACACTTTAAGGGCCGGTTCACACTACAGGCGTTTCAGTTGCTTTTTTTCTGCATCCAAAACGCACAGAAAGTAGGTGATATGGTGTTCAATGTCATAGTAAACATCAGTGTTTGCAGTTCCAGTGCGTTCCGGATGCAGAAAAAAAGAGTAGAACAGGCGGCATTTTTCCTGCACAGAACTGTACTGGAATGTGGTGAAACGCATCAAAAACGCACCGGAACGCACGTCACTATTTAAATTGAAAAAAAAGGGGGGAAAAAATGAACCAGAACTCATAAAAAAGCATCAAAAACACACACACACAAAAAAAAAGGACGGGGCACTATTCCTCTCACTGACACCAATGATGGGGCACTATTCCTCCCACTGACACCAATGATGGGACACTATTCCTCCCACTGACACCAATGATGGGGCACTATTCCTCTCACTGACACCAATGATGGGGCACTATTCCTCCCACTGACACCAATGATGGGACACTATTCCTCCCACTGATACCAATGATGGGGCACTATTCCTCCCACTGACACCAATGATGGGGCACTATTCCTCCCACTGACACCAATGATGGGACACTATTCCTCCCACTGATACCAATGATGGGGCACTATTCCTCCCACTGACACCAATGATGGGACACTATTCCTCCCCCCACTGACACCAATGATGGGGCACTATTCCTCCCACTGATACCAATGATGGGACACTATTCCTCCCCCCACTGACACCTATGATGGGGCACTATTCCTCCCACTGATACCAATGATGGGGCACTATTCCTCCCACTGATACCAATGATGGGGCACTACTCCTCCCACTGACACCAATGATGGGGCACTATTCCTCCCACTGATACCAATGATGGGGCACTATTCCTCCCACTGATACCAATGATGGGGCACTATTCCTCCCACTGACACCAATGATAGGGCACTATTCCTCCCACTGACACCAATGATGGGGCACTATTCCTCCCACTGACACCAATGATGGGGCACTATTCCTCCCACTGACACCAATGATGGGGCACTATTCCCCCCACTGACACCAATGATGGGGCACTATTCCTCCCACTGACACCAATGATGGGGCACTATTCCCCCCACTGACACCAATGATGGGGCACTATTCCCCCCACTGATACCAATGATGGGGCACTATTCCTCCCACTAATACCAATGATGGGGCACTATTCCTCCCACTGATACCAATGATGGAGCACTATTCCTCCCACTGACACCAATGATGGGACACTATTCCTCCCACTGACACCAATGATGGGGCACTATTCCTCCCACTGACACCAATGATGGGGCACTATTCCTCCCACTGATACCAATGATGGGGCACTATTCCTCCCACTGACACCAATGATGGGGCACTATTCCTCCCACTGATACCAATGATGGGGCACTATTCCTCCCACTGACACCAATGATGGGGCACTATTCCTCCCACTGACACCAATGATGGGACACTATTCCTCCCACTGACCCCAAAGATAGGGTCCTATTCCTTCCACTGACATCAATGATGGGGCACTATTCCTTCCACTGACACCAAAGATAGGGTCCTATTCCTTCCACTGACACCAACAATGGGGCACTATTCCTCCCACTGATACCAATGATGGGGCACTATTCCTTTCAATGCCATCAACGACGGGGCACTATTCGTCCCCTGACACAAATGATGGGGCACTTTTCCTTCCAATGACACCAACGATGGGGTACTAGTCCTCCCACTGACACCAGTGGTGGGGCACTATTATATCCACTGACACCAACGATGGAAAATTGTTTACTCCCACTAATACTGGGACAATTTCTCCTCCCATTGAAGCCCAATATACTGGCCCATTGTTTAAAAAGTTTGCAGACCCCTGACCTAAGATAACAAAGTAATATATATAGTATATGTTGGTTTTTGGGGACAAACTTGACTTTCCTTTGAAGTATAGACTTGCAAAAACAAATTTTTTTCTATGTAACCTAAAAAAAAAGTAAAAAAAATAAAAAGCAATTTCTGGCTGTCATTTTGACAGCTGGCAATAGCATCAGTGGGGGAGGGGAGGGGAGCAGCAGGGAGAGAGGTGCTGGACATAAGAGATGCATCCTAGAAACTTAATTTTTTTTACCAAACAGGAAGTGAGGGAAGATCTGCAAAAGGGATACAGAGAGTGTTGTCACCAAGACAGGAAGTGAAAGAAGATCTGCAAAAGGGATAGAGTGTTGTCACCGGGACAGGAAGTGAGAGATCTGCCAAAAGGGATACAGAGAGTGTTGTCACCAGGACAAGAAGTGAGAGATCTGCAAAAGGGATACAAAGAGTGTTGTCACCATGACAGGAAGGGAGAGAAGATCTGCAAAAGGGATACAGAGAGTGTTGTCACCAAGACAGGAAGTGAAAGAAGATCTGCGAAAGGGATACAGAGAGTGTTGTCACCGTGACTAGAAGATTTGCAAAAGGGATACAGAGAGTTGTCACCGGGACAAGAAGTGGGAGAAGATCTGCAAGAGGGATACAGAGAGTGTTGTCACCAGGACAAGAAGATCTGCAAAAGGGATACAGAGAGTGTTGTCACCGGGACAGGAAGTGAGAGAAGATCTGCAAAAGGGATACAGAGAGTGTTGTCACTGGGACAAGAAGATCTGCAAAAGGGATACAGAGAGTGTTGTCACCGGGACAGGAAGTAAGGGAAGATCTGCAAAAGGAATACAGAGAGTGTTGTCACCGGGACAGGAAGTGAGAGAAGATCTGCAAAAGAAATACAGAGAGTGTTGTCACCAGGACAGGGTGTGAAGATTAATCTCTCTAGCAGAGCCCTGGATAGCAATAAAAACCTGAGTAGCTGTAAACCTTTCTCATTCCATATACAAAATTAAAGAATTTAAAAAATGACCCGGTCTCACGTTTTAATTGTTTTTCTTTAATGAGACAATATATTTCATGGGTTGGATAGGAATTTTGGCACAGTTGCTGACATGCTCTTGTACTCCTCCTCCTCCTCCCCTGATAAGCTGTGTGTGGCCCCATTTGTACAGTTAATGTCTCTCTCTTTGAAGTCGTCCCCTAAAGGCAGTGTGTGCTGCAAGTCCGTGACTGTGTCAGGTCAATGAACCGTCCATTAGCAGAAACATTCCCAGCTGTGCGCCGGCCAACAAACCAAAACAGGCTGCAGGGTGCCAAGTGTGCACCAGAGCGAGCCGCTATTCCTCCATACCAATGGGATATCAGAACCCCCCCACCACCTGCACCAGAGCGAGCCGCTATTCCTCCATACCAATGGGATATCAGAACCCCCCCACCACCTGCACCAGAGCGAGCCGCTATTCCTCCATACCAATGGGATATCAGAACCCCCCCACCTGCACCAGAGCGAGCCGCTATTCCTCCATACCAATGGGATATCAGAACCCCCCCACCACCTGCACCAGAGCGAGACGCTATTCCTCCATACCAATGGGATATCAGAGCCCCCCACCCCCTGCACCAGAGCGAGCCACTATTCCTCCATACCAATGGGATATCAGAACCCCCCACCACCTGCACCAGAGTAAGCCGCTATCCCTCCATACCAATGGGATATCAGAGCCCCCCACCACCTGCACCAGAGCGAGACGCTATTCCTCCATACCAATGGGATATCAGAACCCCCCACCTGCACCAGAGCGAACCGCTATCCCTCCCTACCCATGGGATATCAGAACCCCCCCCACCACCTGCACCAGAGCGAGCCGCTATCCCTCCATACCCATGGGATATCAGAACCCCCCCCCCCCCCCCCTACCACCACCTGCACCACATCGAGCCACTATCCCTCCATACCCATTGGAATATCAGAAACCCCTCCCCCCACCCCCTGCACCAGAGCGAGCCACTATCCCTCCGTACCCATGGGATATCAGAACACCCCCACCCCCACCAGAGTGAGCCGCTATCCCTCCGTACCCATGGGATATCAGAACAACCCCCACCACATCAAGCCGCTTTTCCTCCATACCCATGAAATATCAGAACCCCCCCATGCCCCCACTTGCACCAGAGCAAGCCGCTATTCCTCCATACCAATGGGATATCAGAACCCCCCCACCACCTGCACCAGAGCGAGACGCTATTCCTCCATACCAATGGGATATCAGAGCCCCCCACCCCCTGCACCAGAGCGAGCCACTATTCCTCCATACCAATGGGATATCAGAACCCCCCACCACCTGCACCAGAGTAAGCCGCTATCCCTCCATACCAATGGGATATCAGAGCCCCCCACCACCTGCACCAGAGCGAGACGCTATTCCTCCATACCAATGGGATATCAGAACCCCCCACCTGCACCAGAGCGAACCGCTATCCCTCCCTACCCATGGGATATCAGAACCCCCCCCACCACCTGCACCAGAGCGAGCCGCTATCCCTCCATACCCATGGGATATCAGAACCCCCCCCCCCCCCCTACCACCACCTGCACCACATCGAGCCACTATCCCTCCATACCCATTGGAATATCAGAAACCCCTCCCCCCACCCCCTGCACCAGAGCGAGCCACTATCCCTCCGTACCCATGGGATATCAGAACACCCCCACCCCCACCAGAGTGAGCCGCTATCCCTCCGTACCCATGGGATATCAGAACAACCCCCACCACATCAAGCCGCTTTTCCTCCATACCCATGAAATATCAGAACCCCCCCATGCCCCCACTTGCACCAGAGCAAGCCGCTATCCCTCTGTGCCCATGGGATATCAGAACACCCCCCACCAGAGCAAACAGCTATAACTCCACAAAATACCCATATCCTGGGATATCCTGTGTTCATGTGATCTCAGCACCCCGGAGCTCCCAGAGATTCTCACTCCTGCGTTCATGTGATCCCAGCACCCCTGTGATCCCAGAGTCTCACTCCTGTGTTCATGTGATCTCAGCACCCCTGTGATCCCAGAGATTCTCACTCCTGCGTTCATGTGATCCCAGCACCCCTGTGATCCTAGAGTCTCACTCCTGTGTTCATGTGATCCCAGCACCCCTGTGATCCCAGAGATTCTCACTCCTGCGTTCATGTGATCCCAGCCCCCCTGTGATCCCAGAGATTCTCACTCCTGTGTTCATGTGATCCCAGCACCCCTGTGATCCCAGAGATTCTCACTCCTGCGTTCATGTGATCCCAGCACCCCTGTGATCCCAGAGATTCTCACTCCTGTGTTCATGTGATCCCAGCACCCCTGTAATCACAGAGATTCTCACTCCTGTGTTCATGTGATCCCAGCACCCCTGTGATCCGAGAGATTCTCACTCCTGTGTTCATGTGATCCCAGCACCCCTGTGATCCCAGAGATTCTCACTCCTGTGTTCATATGATCCCAGCAACCCAGTGATCCGAGAGATTCTCACTCCTGTGTTCATGTGAACCCAGCACCCCTGTGATCCCAGAGAGTCTCACTCCTGTGTTCATGTGATCCCAGCACCCCTGTGATCCCAGAGATTCTCACTCCTGTGTTCATGTGATCCCAGCACCCCGGTGCTCCCAGGGGTTTATAGAGTACATCTAGAAGGGAAATGGCAGAATTGAATGTTTTCCCACAGAAAGTATTTTGGACAAAACTGTAAACATTTCTTACTATGTACACCGTGTGATTTTTTTTATCTTGCGTGGGAGTAAAAGCCGGGACGACCTGTCCTGCCCTGGAGTCACTCCGCCATATTAATCTCCTAAATGAACATTCCTTCCTGAGATATTTTGGAAACTTGACTGAACAAAACCATTTAAATTCCAATTCCCCTAAACCTGAACTCCGGCATAAGTAAATATCAACTACCGGTAAATCCATTCATCCTGTGTATTTCTTCCAGATCTGGGCAGGCATCCAGTGTGAGACTTCCTGTAATAAAGACCGCTCACGGCTGCTCTCTCTCCTTGTGCAGGGGGACTGGTCTTGTCTCCGCCCCCTCCTGTACTTTTCCACAAGCAGCCTGTAGTGGGAGGGGCCTGCTGGACCCCTTTTACGACTCTACTCTGCGCAGGCTATGTATAGCGCATTGAAGACGAATCAGAGTGATACCAATTGGTCAAGGTGATCATGTGACAGCACATGACCAATCAAAATCGTTGTGATCCATTCCAGAAGCCCTAAAGTAAAAGCAGAGCCTTCAAATTGCTGGAGCACTGCACAGACTGAGTGGGCAGTGACAGCCAATCACCCAGGGAGGTAAGTGCAGCAAAGACCAGGGGGTGCTAGGGTGTTAGTCCTCCTGTTTGAGACAGATGTGTCTCTGATCAAAAGCACTGGAGGGAGTCTCACCTTTCCAAGCTGCATATCGGAGATGGAGCAGGCGTCTATGAAGGCCTGAGCGATGACCGACAGACAGGCATCCATGTGGTCCGATTTCTCCATATCGAAGACAAACTCCGGGTTCTTCAGGATATTTACCCAGAAACGCAGAGGAAGACTGCAAAGAATGGCCAGAGAGAGATGATGGATGAAGTAGAAAATTAAATGACATTATATATATAAATCATATGTAGAGCGGAGCCAAGTCAGAAACCCAACCCATTCCAGCTTTGAAGAAATCCTATTGGTCCTTAATGGTGACAACCGGCCAATCCCTACATTCTTATCTAAGCTTGCGGCTGTTCTCACCTGTTGGTCTTCCAGATGTGCAATGTGTCCGGGTCAGAGATGCCGCGTTTTTCTGCCTGCTCCTCCAAGAAGTCAAAGAAATATTTGATGGCGAGAGGCGGCCGGTCCTCCTTGATGCTGAGGACAGCCCGGAACAGGTCATCCAGGAATTTCTGTAGAGTTCCCTGAAGTCCGGGAAGAAAAAGAAATGACTATTTGGCCAATAACTGTGAGAAAGCATGACTCCGCCCCTCGATAAAGTGGAGAAATTACTGTTCAGCCAATACCTGTGCATGAAAGTGTGACTCCACCCCTTCTCAGCCCCTCGATATATAACACAGAGAAATGACCATTCAGCCAATATCTGTGCATGAAAGTGTGACTCCACCCCTTCTCAGCCCCTCGATATATAACACAGAGAAATGACCATTCAGCCAATACCTGTGCATGAAAGTATGACTCCACCCCTTCTCAGCCCCTCAATATGTAAAGCCAGAGAAATGACCATTCAGCCAATACCTGTGCATGAAAGTATGACTCCACCCCTTCTCAGCCCCTCGATTTGTAAAGCCAGAGAAATTAACATTCAGCCAATACCTGTGCATTAAAGTATGACTCCACCCCTTCTCAGCCCCTCGATAAAGCAGAGAAATGACCATTCAGCCAATACCTGTGCATGAAATTGTGACTCCACCCCTTCTCAGCCCCTCGATATATAAAGCAGAGAAATGACCATTCAGCCAATACCTGTGCATGAAAGTGTGACTCCGCCCCTTCTCAGCCCCTCGATATATAAAGCAGAGAAATGACCATTCAGCCAATACCTGTGCATGAAAGTGTGACTCCGCCCCTTCTCAGCCCCTCGATATGTAAAGCCAGAGAAATTAACATTCAGCCAATACCTGTGCATGAAAGTATGACTCCACCCCTTCTCAGCCCCTCGATAAAGCAGAGAAATGACCATTCAGCCAATACCTGTACATGAAAGTATGACTCCACCCCTTCTCAGCCCCTCGATAAAGCAGAGAAATGACCATTCAGCCAATACCTGTACATGAAAGTATGACTCCACCCCTTCTCAGCCCCTCGATAAAGCAGAGAAATGACCATTCAGCCAATACCTGTACATGAAAGTATGACTCCACCCCTTCTCAGCCCCTCGATAAAGCAGAGAAATGACCATTCAGCCAATACCTGTGCATGAAAGTGTGACTCCGCCCCTTCTCAGCCCCTCGATATGTAAAGCCAGAGAAATTAACATTCAGCCAATACCTGTGCATGAAAGTATGACTCCACCCCTTCTCAGCCCCTCGATAAAGCAGAGAAATGACCATTCAGCCAATACCTGTACATGAAAGTATGACTCCACCCCTTCTCAGCCCCTCGATAAAGCAGAGAAATGACCATTCAGCCAATACCTGTACATGAAAGTATGACTCCACCCCTTCTCAGCCCCTCGATATGTAAAAACACAGAAATTAACATTCAGTCAATACCTGTGCATGAAAGTAAGACTCCACCCCTTTTCAGTCCCTCATTATATAAAGCCAGAGAAATGACCATTCAGCCAATACCTGTGCATGAAAGTATGACTCCACACCTTCTGCTGAAATTTCAGAACCCCCTTCCCGATTCATCCCAAATTTTATGCCGAGTATTTATATTCCCCTTCACCCCGGTTACTAATTGACTGTGACAAAGCACTGATTCATGTGAAACGCGTCAACATGGTAACCAGGATTTGTTTTGGCCAGTCCTATTCCAGCTGAGGGTTTCATGGTGGCTGCCGCTGGCTTCACTGAGGTCACTTCCGGTGGAAGAAGGGCTGTGGATGGTGAGGACTATATCCACAGACAAGAAGCCCGACGTAGTATCTCTCAAGAGACCAGGAAGAACTCCACGGTGTCACTAGAGATCATGCACTGGAAGTAACGTCACAGCGCACCGGAAGTGACATCACAGCGCACTGGAAGTGACGTCACAGCGCACCGGACGTGCCATCAGGGAAGCCAGCGGCAACCACTATGAAAACCTCAGCTGAAATAGTACTGGCCAAAACAAATCCCGGTCACTATGTCCACGCGTTTCGCACGACTCAGTGCTTTGTCACAACCAATTAGTAACCGGGGTGAAGAGGAATATAAATACTCGGCATAAAATTGGGGTGAAACGGGGGAGGGGGGTTGTCTGAAATTTAAAGGCATAGGTGCCTGGTTTAAAAAACAGTGTAAGCCGGTCCCATAATCCACCGTGATATAAAACATAAATTATGAATACATATCGCTGAACAAAAGAATGATATAAAAGTATACAAAAAAATGTAAAAATATATACAAACAATAAAAACAAAGCAAAAAGCTGCAGAGTCACAGTAAACCACTTATTGAACAATCAAACCATTGGATTCGGACATATTGATTGTTGGTTTTATATGTCATGGTTTCATCCCCCTGGCCTTCACCACGAGCGCTGCGTTTTCCTGGATTTATAAACGAATACAATACACATTCACGCGGACAATCACCTTTGTAGAAAGGAGCCGAGTTAAGTAGATTTCCGGTAGGACCTTCTTGCGGTGACTCTGCCGGTGGGACTTCTTGTATTCTAGTATGTCATCAGTGGGGAGAACCTGGGAGGGGCGACAGAACGGAAACGGTCAGCGAAGAGAATCAAGGGGACAGACATGACCGAGGACAGTCTATGAATGTACATCTGTGCAATAAAAACAAATGAATGTACAGAATTATGCAGGTCATAGACCGGTCGAAAACCATCCGTTTTAAAAAAAAAAAAAAAAAAAAAAAATCGGTCGTTCAATAGGCCAACGTTACCACCAACGGCAAAAAGAAAATCGGCCGATTTTTGTCCCGTCTACGGCCGGCATTTTTACTTCTGTCCCTGCAGAGAGCTCCGCTATTATATTTGACATGAAAAGGTCTTGCGGTTGCAACAATGTATCTATTTGTATCCATTTCGGATGCAGATGTTTTTATTCGGATACAAATGGATACATTGTTGCAACCGCAAGACTTTTTCATGTAAAATATAAAAGTGGACTGGAATTCTTCTTTTTCTTCATCTTTTTCTTCTTTTTCTTCTTCTTTTTCTTCATCTTCTTCTTTTTCTTCTTGCAGGTCACGGCTCCTGCGCAGGTAAAACAATCAGCTGATTTGCCCATCATTGCCGGAAAAAAATCGGCAATCGGCGCAAAAAGTAACTAAAAAGCCCAAATGAACTTTCAGTTTAATTCGGTAAAACGCATTCCGGGTGCAACAAAAAGCGTGCAAAATCTTTCGGGCCGGCTATAGAAACGCAGTCTAGATGCGTTCCGGATGTGTTTTTGATGCGTTTTTGGTGCATTTTTTATGCATTTAATTTTTCTTCAATTTAATAAGGGATGTGTGCGTTCCAGTGCATTTTCTTACCGTGTCTTTTTGTGTCATCCTCCATGAGCTCCCGAACCTCTCCCCCCCCCTGCTTTCCCTATAATTGGAATGAGCAGTACGTGTGAGTTGTGGTCACATGCTGCATGCACACTACACCTCCCACTGTCCATCTCAGGAGCGAGCAGGAGAGGGTGGCAACGTTCCTACATACAGCGGGACCACGCAGAAGGAGCGTAGCCACCCTCTAACAGGAAGTCGGATCACGCCTCCTCATTTTAAAACCTATTCTGTCCATGGGGGGCAGAGTTCTCCTTTAGGGCCAATTCACACAAGAGAAACGCAGTCCAGATGCGTTTGCGCATGTGCGTTTTTAATGAGATTTTAACATATTCCGGTGCGTTTTTTATGTGTTTTTGATGCGGTCTTGGTGAGTTCCGGTTCATTTTGTCCCCTCTCTATTTTTCAATTTAAATAGGGACATGTGCGTTCTGGTGCGTTTTACCGCATTCTAGTGCAGTTCTGTGCAGGAAAAATGCCGCCTGTTCTACTTTTTTTCTGCAATCGGAACGCACTGGAACTGCGAGCGCTGATGTGAACAATGACACTGACCACCATATCACCTACTTTCTGTGCATCCAGATGCGTTTTTGAGGCAGTTTTTGCATATTTTGTGTTTTTGTGATATTGGGGTGTTTTTTTATGTGTTCATTTATTCCCCTCTTTTTTTGCAATTTAAATAGTGACATGTGCGTTCCGGTGTCTTTTTTGGTGGGTTTTGGTGCATTCCGGTGCATTTTTTAAGCATTTTACCGCGTTCCAGTACAGTTTTGTGCAGAAAAAAATGCAGCCTGATCTACTTTTTTTTTTTTGAACACACTGGAACTGCGAGCACTGATGTGAACTATGGCACTGACCACCATATCACCGACTTTCTGTGCGTTTTGGATGCAGAAAAAAAAAGCAACTGAAACGCCTGTCGTGTGAACCGGCCCTAAGTTAATTTTCTACAGAAAGCAGCCACCAGGGGAGGACTGACAGCTCATGCGGCCCCTGGGCAATAGGGGATCATGGGGCCCCTGTGTCCTTGACCACACTCAAAGCACACCCAAAAAAGCCTATAAAAAGGTACCAGGGGCATCTCATGGGGCCCCCCACTGACCCTAGGCCCTCGGGCAGTGGACCCTCGCTCTCTGTGTGGAAGCAGCAGTCCCTCTGCAGAGGTCTGATGCCCCTTGCTGACCCAATCAGCTGGGAGTATGAGCTTTGCTGACTGCAAAATTTGCTAGCAAG
>NW_028319466.1:587500-677500 GCF_062004578.1 Staurois parvus
TTGGTCCCTTAACAAGTGGGAGGCACATATGCAAACTGTTGTAATTCCTACACCGTTCACCTGATTTGGATGTAAATACCCTCAAATTAAAGCTGACAGTCTGCAGTTAAAGCACATCTTGTTTGTTTCATTTCAAATCCATTGTGGTGGTGTATAGAGCCAAAAATGTTAGAATTGTGTCCATGTCCCAATATTTATGGACCTGACTATATGTGAAGCGCTGCGTACATTGAATAAAAAAAATAAATAAAATGAAAATTTTGGCAGGCGTTTCACCTCGAACCCCCCAGTTGCCTTTACAGTGTACGGAAGGGCCCGAGGTCAGGAAAGATGACGTCATCCCGTAGACCCCTGACTCTAGTCTGCTAAAATTGGAAGTCTCTTTCCATCAGCTGCAGGCAGGATGGCCCCCCATGGAGACCATACGAAGGGGGATATGCTCACGTACACGATGCGTGTTACTTCCATGTCTTTGTTAATATCTGGAAATAAAAACCGTCTGTGTGACCGCAAGCTAATTTTACAGCAGGCGGTGAGAGAGAGGTAGAAGGGGGGGGGGGTTACAATAACCCGGCATTCCTCGAATGACCCCAAATTCCTGTCTGGCGGTGTTATCGCAGGCACGCGGCGGCCTGATTCCAATTACACAGACTTCTGTAATATCTGTAATATTATCTCATAACCCGCCCGTCTCCATCAGTTTTATTTCTAAAAATACACATTTTTAAAAAAAATTTGATCCTATAGGTTCCCTCCCCCCCCCCCCAGGACTGAGAAGGATGACCTTGGAACAATTCAGGACGATTGAAGTGCTGAAAAAAGTTGAGTGAAAACAGGTCAAACTTTATCAAAGTGATGAGAGTTCTCAGCAAAGTTTTTTTTTTTTTAATTTTGACAGCGCGCTTACATTTTTTTTCTTTGGTGAAGATCAAATTTAAACATCAAATCACATCCAAGCAGCAGGGAGCTGTCATTTGTTAAATTTGCACTTCAGGCAAGGTTTGGGGTAATTTTGTTTGTACGTCTATATATAAGCGTATAATCTGGTGTTCAACTTTAGGATTTATTACATCATTAAAAATATTTCATTTAAATTGTAATAAATATTACAAATATTTAAGTTAATATTTAAAAAAAAAAAAATTAAATAAATATTAAAGTAAATATGTAAAAAAAATACAAATAAAAAATAGAAAACCAGCCACTTCAGAGGGATTTTGTCTGGTCGTCTATATATACTGTAAGCGTATAATCTGATGTTCAATGTAAATATTTATTTAATGGATTTTAAAATATTTAATTTAAATTGTAATAGTTATTACAAATATTTAAGTTAATATTTAAAAAAAATAATTTAAATAAATATTAAAGTATAAATGTAAAAAAAAAAAAAATAGAAAACCAGCCACTTCAGAGGGATTTTGTTTGGTCGTCTGTATATACTGTAAGCGTATAATCTGATGTTCACTGTTAAGATTTATTTATTGGATTTTAAAATATTTCATTTAAAATGTAATAGTTATTACAAAAATTTAAGTTACTATTTTAAAAAAATAATTTAAATAAATATTAAAGTAAATATGTAAAAAAAATACAAATAAAAAATAGAAAACTAGCCACTTCAGAGGGATTTTGTCTGGTCGTCTATATATACTGTAAGCGTATAATCTGATGTTCAATGTAAATATTTATTTAATGGATTTAAAATATTTAATTTAAATTGTAATAGTTATTACAAATATTTAAGTTAATATTTAAAAAAAATAATTTAAATAAATATTAAAGTATAAATGTAAAAAAAAAAAAATAGAAAACCAGCCACTTCAGAGGGATTTTGTCTGGTCGTCTGTATATACTGTAAGTGTATAATCTGATGTTCACTGTTAAGATTTATTTATTGTATTTTAAAATATTTCATTTAAATTGTAATAGTTATTACAAAAATTTAAGTTACTATTTTAAAAAAATAATTTAAATAAATATTAAAGTAAATATGTAAAAAAAATACAAATAAAAAATAGAAAACTAGCCACTTCAGAGGGATTTTGTCTGGTCGTCTGTATATACTGTAAGCATATAATCTGATGTTCAATGTTAAGATTTATTTCATGGATTTGAAAATATTTAATTTAAATTGTAATAGTTATTACAAATATTTAAGTTAATATTTAAAAAAAATAATTTAAATAAATATTAAAGTATAAATGTAAAAAAAAAAAAAATAGAAAACCAGCCACTTCAGAGGGATTTTGTCTGGTCGTCTGTATATACTGTAAGCGTATAATCTGATGTTCAATGTAAATATTTATTTAATGGATTTAAAATATTTAATTTAAATTGTAATAGTTATTACAAATATTTAAGTTAATATTTAAAAAAAATAATTTAAATAAATATTAAAGTATAAATGTAAAAAAAAAAAAATAGAAAACCAGCCACTTCAGAGGGATTTTGTTTGGTCGTCTATATATACTGTAAGTGTATAATCTGATGTTCACTGTTAAGATTTATTTATTGTATTTTAAAATATTTCATTTAAATTGTAATAGTTATTACAAAAATTTAAGTTACTATTTTAAAAAAATAATTTAAATAAATATTAAAGTAAATATGTAAAAAAAATACAAATAAAAAATAGAAAACTAGCATCTTCAGAGGGATTTTGTCTGGTCGTCTGTATATACTGTAAGCGTATAATCTGATGTTCACTGTAAATATTTATTTAATGGATTTAAAATATTTAATTTAAATTGTAATAGTTATTACAAATATTTAAGTTAATATTTTAAACAATAATTTAAATAAATATTAAAGTATAAATGTAAAAAAAAAAAAAATAGAAAACCAGCCACTTCAGAGGGATTTTGTCTGGTCGTCTGTATATACTGTAAGCGTATAATCTGATGTTCACTGTTAAGATTTATTTATTGGATTTTAAAATATTTCATTTAAATTGTAATAGTTATTACAAATATTTAAGTTAATAGTTTATAAAATCATTTTCTACAAACATTTCCTGCTTAGAATGGACCTAAAAGGGACAATATTGTAAATAATTTACCAAATGGAAGTACTTGTCAGTGTCCAGGTCTTTCGCTGAAACAAAAAAAGACAAAAAAGCCTTTAAGATTAAAAAAAACAAAGAAAAAAAAAAAAAAAAATAAATAATCAAAAACAAAAAAATAATTAAACAAAAAAAACAAAAAAAAAAAAACAAAGAAAACACAGTTAAAAGAAAGCCTGCTCAGGTAATCTATATTTTCCATCACTCACTGCAGCCAGATTCAGCAGGTTTTTCACAAGGCTCTTGAGCAGACCTCCCACTGAGGATTCCAGTGAGCAGCACACCGGATGCAATTTGTGCAGTCGGGGCCGTTGGGGTGGTCAGGATGCTGGTCGTCACATGAATTTCTTGATTGATTCAGAAAAGGACCCTTATGCTCTGTGTGGAAGCAGTGGTCCCTCTGCAGAGATGCGATACACCCCCCCCCCTCCCCCGCTGAGTCAGACCCAGGGGTGGACTGATCATTTTGGAAACTCGGTTTCCGGTGCGTTTTGCACCAGTGAAAATAGACATGTGACTCAAAAAAACGCACCAAAAACATAACCACAGGTGTGTTTCTGCTGCATCTTCCATTCATTTTAATGGGGAGGTGCATTTTTTTTTTACCGCACCAAAAATGCAGCAAGCGGGGCAATGATCCTGCAACTGCTCGGTGTGAGCGTTCCACAGAATTTAATGGTCATGCGGTTTTCTTCCACTTTTTTTTTTAATGCAAAAAAGTGTGAAAGCTCCTCCCCTTCAGCCTTGGAGTTGTAGCGGCTCCTCCCCTTCAGCCTTGGAGTTGTAGCGACTCCTCCCCTTCAGCCTTGGAGTTGTAGAAGCTCCTCCCCTTCAGTCTTGGAGTTGTAGCGGCTCCTCCCCTTCAGTCTTGGAGTTGTAGCGACTCCTCCCCTTCAGTCTTGGAGTTGTAGTGACTCCTCCCCTTCAGCCTTGGAGTTGTAGCAGCTCCTCCCCTTCAGTCTTGGAGTTGTAGCGGCTCCTTCTGTTCAGTCTTGGAGTTGTAGCAGCTCCTCCCCTTCAGACTTGGAGTTGTAGCGGCTCCTCCCCTTCAGTCTTGGAGTTGTAGCGGCTCCTCCCCTTCAGACTTGGAGTTGTAGCGGCTCCTCCCCTTCAGTCTTGGAGTTGTAGCGGCTCGTCTCCTGGACTGGAATAGCTTCCTCTGATGTCACTGCACACTGTGAGCTTCTCACAATGTGCATTAGAAGCTGCAGTAAGTCAGATAGAGCTCCGCCTCGTTGCCAGGCTGGAGGATGTCCAGCATCATCAAGGCCTTTCCTCCCCAGCCTGACTGTCCCTGGCCCCGCCCCTTTCATGAATTACGTTCTTTCAATCAATATCACATGCCCTGTTTTCAGCAAGCTATGCACAGCACTCTGATGCCCCCTGCTCCCCCTTCAGCCATAATCTGCCTGCATTGCATAGAGAACTACAGAGACCCAGTGCTACCATAGAGCACACAAAGAAAAGAGAAGGATTTGATATAGAAACGTCATTAATGTGGATGAAGGGGGTGGAACCCAGGAGGATAAAACTTCTGCTTTGAAATCAGAGCCAATCAGAATGTGTCATATTTGACGGAACTGAACGCCGTTGTCGCAGCCATTGTGCCCCGCCCGGCCATGTGATTCTCAGCTCACCTCGCCCCAATGTGTTATCTCTCTGGTCCTTCAAGCTCATGGCCAACGAAGCTCCATCACAGACCTGTGAGACGGGAAAACAATGTCAGACCGACATTTACTGCACACTGTGGGCTCGTCCTATACAGTCCCACTACTCCACGTGACCAGGGAATGCAATCAGGGCCGTGGAGAAGGGGGGACCCCCAGTCCTCCAGTACGGGGCCCAGGCAGCTGGGTGATTCGGATGTGGGCAGAGGGGGTGATCGGCACGGTGGTGGTGGTGGGGGGGAGGGGGTCAATGACTGGAACCGATCCCCTGTATGGATCTCTGAAAGCCGGCTTCTTCTCCTCTCCCTCCCGCTGCCTTTCAGCTGCTGCAGAGAGAGCCATACAGGGGATTGGTTCCAGTGACTGACCCCCCCACTGCACCCATCACCCTCCCTGGGTACAACACATGTTCCCTCTGCTGCCCTGGCCCCCCTGTGTGCCCCCACCCCCGCAGTGCTGCCGACTTCCCTTCCCATCGGCAGCTGCAAGCACACAATAGGATCCTTCAGAATGGAGAGTGGGGGAAGGGTCCAGGAAATATGTCACATTTACCAGCCCCTTCCTTTCCTGAATGAACAAAATGAGTGATCAGTACCAATTGCTTGCTGTGTTCATTCATAATTGAAGCCTAGTAAACTGTGCTTTTATTTGCGGAGGGGGGCCCTGTCATGTTGGCTGTATGGGGCCCCGTGGTATACGAATGTAGGGTCCAGGGAGACCAGATATAGTGAATGCAGGGTCCGGGGAGACCAGATCTAGTGAATGCAGGGTCCGGGGAGACCAGATATAGTGAATGCGGGGTCCGGGGAAAGCAGATATAGTGAATGCAGGGTCCCGGGAGACCAGATATAGTGAATGCGGGGTCCGGGGAGAGCAGATATAGTGAATGCGGGGTCCGGGGAGACCAGATATAGTGAATGCAGGCTCCGGGGAGAGCGAATATAGTGAATGCAGGGTCCGGGGAGAGCGGATATAGTGAATGCAGGGTCCGGGGAGAGCGGATATAGTGAATGCAGGGTCCGGGGAGACCAGATATAGTGAATGCGGGGTCCAGGGATAGCGGATATAGTGAATGCAGGGTCCGGGGAGAGGGGATATAGTGAATGCGGGGTCCGGGGAGAGTGGATATAGTGAATGCGGGGTCCGGGGAGAGCGGATATAGTGAATGCAGGGTCTGGGGAGAGCGGATATAGTGAATGCGGGGTCTGGGGAGAGCGGATATAGTGAATGCGGGGTCTGGGGAGAGCGGATATAGTGAATGCGGGGTCTGGGGAGAGCGGATATAGTGAATGCGGGGTCCGGGGAGAGCGAATATAGTGAATGCGGGGTCCGGGGAGAGCGGATATCGTGAATGCGGGGTCTGAGGAGACCAGATATAGTGAATGCGGGGTCCGGGGAGACCAGATATAGTGAATGCGGGGTCCGGGGAGACGAGATATAGTGAATGCACGGTCCAGGGAGAGCGGATATAGTGAATGCGGGGTCCGGGGAGAGCGGATATAGTGAATGCGGGGTCCGGGGGGAGCGGATATAGTGAATGCGGGGTCCGGGGAGAGCGGATATAGTGAATGCGGGGTCCGGGGAGAGCGGATATAGTGAATGCGGGGTCCGGGGAGAGCGGATATAGTGAATGCGGGGTCCGGGGAGAGCGGATATAGTGAATGCGGGGTCCGGGGAGAGCGGATATAGTGAATGCGGGGTCCGGGGAGAGGGGATATAGTGAATGTGGGGTCCGGGGAGAGCGGATATAGTGAATGCAGGGTCCGGGGAGAGCGGATATAGTGAATGCAGGGTCTGGGGAGAGCGGATATAGTGAATGCAGGGTTCGGGGAGAGCGGATATAGTGAATGCGGGGTCTGGGGAGAGCGGATATAGTGAATGCAGGGTCTGGGGAGAGCGGATATAGTGAATGCGGGGTCCGGGGAGAGCGGATATAGTGAATGTGGGGTCCGGGGAGAGCGGATATAGTGAATGCAGGGTCCGGGGAGAGCGGATATAGTGAATGCAGGGTCTGGGGAGAGCGGATATAGTGAATGCAGGGTCTGGGGAGAGCGGATATAGTGAATGCAGGGTCCGGGGAGAGCGGATATAGTGAATGCGGGGTCCGGGGAGACCGGATATAGTGAATGCAGGGTCTGGGGAGAGCGGATACAGTGAATGCAGGGTCTGGGGAGAGCGGATATCGTGAATGCGGGGTCCGGGGAGAGCGGATATAGTGAATGCAGGGTCCTGGGAGACCAGATATAGTGAATGCGGGGTCCGGGGAGAGCAGATATAGTGAATGCAGGGTCCGGGGAGAGCAGATATAGTGAATGCAGGGTCCAGGGAGAGCGGATATAGTGAATGCGGGGTCCGGGGAGAGCGGATATAGTGAATGCGGGGTCCGGGGAGAGCGGATATAGTGAATGCAGGGTCCGGGGAGAGCGGATATAGTGAATGCGGGGTCCGGGGAGAGCGGATACACTGAATGCGGAGTCCGGGAGAATGGATATAGTGAATGCGGGGTCCGGGGTTTAGTAACACTTTATTGTTTGGGGGGGTTTGGAAGGATCAGTGATCATGTGACCATTGTGACTGCGGCATGGGTACAGATCTGAGTGGCTGTATTTCTGTATTCAGGTTGGGCAGTTGGGGGGCGATAGAACCACGGCTCAACCACCTGCTTTTACTGACCCCTGGCCACCCATCACAATTGACAGTTCTTATGGGAAACTTTTCCACATCTTAATCAAGCCCTGACGAAGGGGGTTGTTTGGCCCCGAAATGCGTTGGAAACATTCTATCTTCTTGTTGCCTCATTTTGTGGACTAATGGATGTTTATGGACTCATAAGGTGCCGACCAACCAAATGACAAAGGATCTGAGTCCAGCGCTTCATATTCATCTTTTCTGATACATTTAGCTGGCAGCAGGATATTGAGGAGTCCACGTCACTATAATGGTTCCCAACGCGTTTCAGGGGCCAAACCACTCCCCTTCCTCAGGGCCGAACACCACAAAATGGACTTCAGAGCATGTTTTACTATAATGATCTGCACAGCCTGACCATGAATGGACCTGAGGGGTCAGTGTTGGGATCAATGTGGTTAATGGCGGTACCTTGTAATGTGACAGCGTGTTCAGCTTCTTCCTTCCGTCCTCCATGAGTGACGTATCATCCAGATCTCGTAGGATGAAGCGTTGGGAAATGGAGGCGAACCATTCTGCAGAGGAAGAAGATGTAAACGTGAACGCCCGAACATGAACGGCTCGTTGTCGATCTTCACCGTCTCCGCCTTCCGCACCGCCAACGATTTGGATTTAAACTGCTGTGTGTGGCCACCCTGAGCAAGGAAAAACATAGCGCATCTTCCCTGATGCTGCCAGAGCCTCCACTGATCCTTTGTAGGCTGTGCTGTCCGATAATTGTCATCTGTCCCCGCAAAACAAAAAAAATTCACTTCCTGTCTTGGTGTCACCAGAAAAGGAAGTGTGGGTAAATCTCCCAACAGCAATAAAAAACCTGACAGAGGCTCCAATCCTTCCTCACTTGTATCAAAACTAAAATGAAACTTTTGTCTTTGGACCTGAGCTTTAATTCCAAAGGTTGATTGAGGTTTGCCGACTGATTAAAATCAATTAACAGGGCGGGACAAGGGGTGGGTAAGAGGGGCAGGTGCCCAGGGAGCAGTGATGGTGGTGGGAGGGGGGGGGACCCTCACCACACACAAGGTCCGGAGCAATGGCTAGAAAAACAGTGTCAGTGGGAGGAATAGTGCCCCATCATTGGTGTCAGTGGGAGGAATAGTGCCTCATCATTGGTGTCAGTGGGAGGAATAGTGCCCCATCATTGGTGTCAGTGGGAGGAATAGTGCCCCATCATTGGTATTAGATGGAGGAATAGTGCCCCATCATTGGTGTCAGTGGGAGGAATAGTGCCCCATCATTGGTGTCAGTGGGAGGAATAGTGCCCCATCATTGGTGTCAGTGGGAGGAATAGTGCCCCATCATTGGTGTCAGTGGGAGGAATAGTGCCCCATCATTGGTGTCAGTGGGAGGAATAGTGCCCCATCATTGGTGTCAGTGGGAGGAATAGTGCCCCATCATTGGTGTCAGTGGGAGGAATAGTGCCCCATCATTGGTGTCAGTGGGAGGAATAGTGCCCCATCATTGGTGTCAGTGGGAGGAATAGTGCCCCATCATTGGTGTTAGTGGGAGGAATAGTGCCCCATCATTGGTGTCAGTGGGAGGAATAGTGACCCATCATTGGTGTCAGTGGGAGGAATAGTGCCCCATCATTGGTGTCAGTGGGAGGAATAGTGCCCATCATTGGTGTCAGTGGGAGGAATAGTGCCCCATCATTGGTGTCAGTGGGAGGAATAGTGCCCCATCATTGGTGTCAGTGGGAGGAGTAGTGCCCCATCATTGGTGTCAGTGGGAGGAATAGTGCCCCATCATTGGTGTCAGTGGGAGGAATAGTGCCCCATCATTGGTATCAGTGGGAGGAATAGTGCCCCATCATTGGTGTCAGTGGGAGGAATAGTGCCCCATCATTGGTGTCAGTGGGAGAAATAGTGCCCCATCATTGGTGTCAGTGGGAGGAATAGTGACTCATCATTGGTGTCAGTGGGAGGAATAGGACCCCATCATTGGTATCAGTGGGAGGAATAGTGCCCCATCATTGGTGTCAGTGGGAGGAATAGTGCCCCATCATTGGTGTCAGTGGGACGAATAGTGCCCCATCATTGGTGTCAGTGGGGGGGAATAGTGCCCCATCATTGGTGTCAGTGGGACGAATAGTGCCCCATCATTGGTGTCAGTGGGGGGGAATAGTGCCCCATCATAGGTGTCAGTGGGAGGAATAGTGCCCCATCATTGGTGTCAGTGGGAGGAATAGTGCCCCATCATTGGTGTCAGTGGGAGGAATAGTGCCCCATCATTGGTATCAGTGGGAGGAATAGTGCCCCATCATTGGTGTCAGTGGGGGGGAATAGTGCCCCATCATTGGTGTCAGTGGGAGGAGTAGTGCCCCATCATTGGTGTCAGTGGGAGGAGTAGTGCCCCATCATTGGTGTCAGTGGGAGGAATAGTGCCCCATCATTGGTGTCAGTGGGAGGAATAGTGCCCCATCATTGGTGTCAGTGGGAGGAATAGTGCCCCATCATTGGTGTCAGTGGGAGGAATAGTGCCCCATCATTGGTGTCAGTGGGAGGAATAGTGCCCCATCATTGGTGTCAGTGGGAGGAATAGTGCCCCATCATTGGTGTCAGTATGAGGAATAGTGCCCCATCATTGGTATCAGTGGGAGGAATAGTGCCCCATCATTGGTGTCAGTGGGAGGAATAGTGCCCCATCATTGGTGTCAGTGGGAGGAATAGTGCCCCATCATTGGTGTCAGTGGGAGGAATAGTGCCCCATCATTGGTGTCAGTGGGAGGAATAGTGCCCCATCATTGGTGTCAGTGGGAGGAATAGTGTCCCATCATTGGTGTTAGTGGGAGGAATAGTGCCCCATCATTGGTGTCAGTGGGAGGAATAGTGCCCCGTCATTGGTGTCAGTGGGAGGAATAGTGCCCCGTCATTGGTGTCAGTGGGAGGAATAGTGCCCCGTCATTGGTGTCAGTGGGAGGAATAGTGCCCCGTCATTGGTGTCAGTGGGAGGAATAGTGCCCAAGAACACAGATGTCACACATTGCATCTTACCGGTCCTCATGTGTGGTGGGTGAATTTGTTTTCTTTTTTTTTTATGCTTTTTTTCCCCCTTTACTTTCACCTGGTTATGCTGTCAGTAACATCTTTCCTGTTCAAGGGTGACAACCCTCCCTGTACTCTGTCTATGGAGAAGCGGCGTTGTCACTCTAGAACAGGAGGTGTTGTTTAGATTGGAAATCAACTCCCGCTCACTTCCATAATACACGGGGAGGGGAGGTGGTCTGTAGTCCACAGGGGAGGAGCAGTCAGGGCTGGATGAGAGAACACGCGGACGGCGACACTCACCCAAATCCACATCCTCCACCTGAGGCCACTGAGAATAGGGCAGGTTCTTGCAGAATGCCTCCAGGATCTTCTCTTTGCATTGGCTGATGGTGTCGGTGTCCAACACGCGCACGCTCAGCGAGTCCATGCCGCAACCCTGGAACGACACGTTGAGGTTCTGCCAAGAGAGGGTGTCAGAGAGAGTTACCCGGGATGTCTCTGCCGGACACAGAATACCAAACACCCCAGACTGGGCGTCATCAATGGCCTTCCCTTTACAGCCCAGTCACACTTATGCGACTTGTCATGCCACTCTGGGGTCCAAAGTCACATGACAAGTCGCCCCCCCCCCATGTTTCCCAATGAGTACCATATATATCTGTGTCGCAGCGACTTCAAAGTAGTTCCTCCACTACTTTGGTCCGACTTTCATGTGACGTGAGGGCCATAGACTTCAATGTAAACCCTCCAAAGTCGCATGATAAGTCGCCCCCCCCCCGCCGCATGTTTCCCAATGGGTACCATACATATCTATGTGACCTCAAAGTAGTTCCTGCACTACTTTGGTCCATGTGACTTGATGGCCATGGACTTCAATGTAAACCCTCCAAAGTCGCATGATAAGTCCCCCCCCTCCCATGTTTCTCAATGGGTACCATACATATCTATGTGACCTCAAAGTAGTTCCTGCATTACTTTGGTCCATGTGACTTGATGGCCATGGACTTCAATGTAAACCCTCCAAAGTCGCATGATAAGTCGCCCCCCCCCCTCCTATGTTTCTCAATGGGTACCATACATATCTATGCGACTTCAAAGTAGTTCCTGCACTACTTTGGTCCATGTGACTTGATGGCCATGGACTTCAATGTAAACCCTCCAAAGTCGCATGAAAGTCGCACCTGAATGTTGTACATGCGACTTGTACGCGACTTTGTACAGCAGAAACAATTATGTTCGGTCAAAGCCAAAGTCGCACTGTAAAGTCGCAATGAAAATCGCAGGATTCTGAAGTCGCACAAGTGTGAATGGACACTTGCTCCATGCTGTCTGCAGAAGCAAGTTGTCTCTTGACTGCATATTCCTGTCAAAAACTGATTCCTGACTGCCTCTGTGAACTGCTGGAGAGAAAGCCAAGCACCAGGCGGAAGGTGGGACATACAGGGAAAATGAGCTGCTGATTTCTACCTGTTTCAAGAGACAACCTAAGTTAGTAAGTATTCAGCAAGAGCTCTTTTATTTGTTTCTGATTGGCTGTCTCTGATGAAATACTGGAGAGAAATCCGAGCACCAGGCAGAAGGAGGGAAACACAGGGATACAGACAGCTGACTTGCATCTGTTTCTAGAGACAACTCAGCTAGTAAGTTGTCTCCTGGATACATTCAGCAAGAACTTCTCTACTTGTTTCTGATTGGCTGTCTCTGATGAAGTACTGGAGAGAAATCTGAGCACTAGGCAGAAGGTGGGACATACAGGGAAAATAAGCAGCTGATTTCTACCTGTTTCGAGAGACAACCTAAGTTAGTAAGTATTCAGCAAGAGTTCCTTTACTTGTTTCTGATTGGCTGTCTCTGATGCACTGGAGAGAAACCCGAGCACTAGGCGGAAGGAGGGACACACAGGGATACAGGCAGCTGACTTGCATCTGTTTCAAGAGACAACTCAGCTATTACGTTGTCTCCTGGATACAATCAGCAAGAACTCCTCTACTTATTTCTGATTGGCTTTCTCTGTTGAACTGCTGGAGAGAAAGCCAAGCACCAGGTGGAAGGGGGAAAGCACAAGGAAAATAAGCTGCCGACTTGCATCTGTTTCAAGAGACATCTTAGCTAATTAGTTGTCTCTTGGCTACATTCGAAAAGAACACCTCTACGGCTGTCTCGGCTGATCTGCTGGAGAGAAAGCAAAGCAGCAAGCGGAAGGAGGGGCACACAAAAAAAAAATCAGCTGACCTGCATCTGTTTCAAGAGGCTACTTAGCTAGTACATTGTATGCAGACTCTTGGCTACCTTCAGCAAGAACTCCTCTACTGCTTTCTGACTGGCCGTCTCTGCTGAACTACGGGAGAGGAAGCCAAGCACCAGGCAGAAGGAAGGACACCCATGGAAAACAAGCAGCTGACTCACATCTGTTTCAAGAGACGACTAAGCCTTTAAGCTTTTTTTTTGGAAACTTTCAGCAATAACAGCTTTCTGATTGTGTCTGGAGACAAAGCCGAGCAAGAGATAGTATTTAGGTTGTCAGAAGGCCACACAGGAAGAAATAGCAGCCGACTTGCATCTGTTTCAAGAGGCAACTCAGCTGTTAGCAAGACACAGACACCCTGTTATGCAGGCCATAGACGGGTCGAAAACAAAAAATCGGTCGATCGGACGACGTTACCTCCAACGGTAACAAAATCAGCTGATTTTCGTCCCATCTACGGCCGGCATTTAACCCCATAATTACTTCTGTCCCTGCAGAGAGCTTCGCTATTATATTTGACATGAAAAAGTCTTGCGGTTGCAACAATGTATCTATTTGTATCCATTTCGGATACAGATGGTTTTATTTGGATACAAATAGATACATTGTTGCAACCGCAAGACTTTTTCATGTCAAATATAATAGCGGACTGGACTTCTTCTTTTTCTTCTTCCAGGTCACGGCTCATGCGCAGATTTTTTATCAGTAAAACGATCATTGCCGGGAAAATCGTCCAATCGTCAAAATCGGCTGTGAATTTTCCAACTTTACCGACAATAAAAATGTGCCAAAACCCAAAAAAACGGCCGACCAATTAACCCACTAATGGTGCAAAAATCGGCCAATTATTGAGCCATCTATGGCCGGCATTACTGTTCAAAGGTGTTAATAATATTATACTGATTTCTGATTCTTTTGGGCTGACAGCAATTATTTGCGATCGTCAAAAAAAAAAAGTTGGGACTATGAAAGCAGTAGCACATCCCACCTACAGGGGGGCAATGCTACCCTCCAAACAGCAGCTGACTTGCATCTGTTTCAAGAGGCAGCTCAGCTGTTACTACAACACAGGCTTCCTGTTACTATTTCGAGGATGTCAGTGTTGTACTAACATCAGTTCTTTTAGGACCATCAGCAATGATTTGTGACTGCCTGGAAAAAAAAAGTTGATATTAAAGAGACTACAGTAACCCCTTCCCACCCACAGAGGGCAATACTACCATTTACAGTACTTAGCTTAACCCCTTCACGCCTGAGGGTAAAACAAATGTAAATGCCTAAGCACAATTCTGCAACGTTGACATGTGATAGTAAAACCGTCCGTATCATCACAACTACTTCGTACATCCGAGTGGATTATACCACAGTTTTTTCAGGACAAATTGGGCTTTCATTTGGTGGTAAATGGTAATGGATATCTCCTGATTTTTTTTTTATTATCAAACTGGCCCGAAAGAGTAAAAAAAAAAATCATTTTTTTTTATTTAGCTGTGTGTTTCTTGTTACTACCATAACCTACCACCAAAGAACAACCCAAAATAAATTCTCCAGCTCTTGACAACCGCAGCGATACCATATATGTGTATGTTATTTGTTGTTTGTACCCGTAGTACCGCCCAGAAACAATAGTGCGCATTTTGTTTTTGTCTTTTTTTTTTTTTTTACCTGAAACACACTAACACTAACTGACACTGATACCAATTTTTTTTTAAATTCTGACCTTTGACCCTGACCTAAACACTAACCCTCACACTGAACTTGCAAACTGTCAGCACTGTATACAGTGGGGATCGAAAGTTTGGGCATCCCAGCTAAAAATGTGTATTAATGTGCATAAAGAAGCCAAGGAAAGATGGAAAAATCTCCAAAAGGCATCAAATTACAGATTAGACATTCTTATAATATGTCAACAAAAGTTAGATTTTATTTCCATCATTTACACTTTCAAAATAACAGAAAACAAAAAAATGGCGTCTGCAAAAGTTTGGGCCCCCTGCAGAGTTAATATCTTGTACTGCCCCCTTTGGCAAGTATCACAGCTTGTAAACGCTTTTTGTAGCCAGCCAAGAGTCTTTCAATTCTTGTTTGAGGTATCTTTGCCCATTCTTCCTTACAAAAGTCTTCCAGTTCTTTGAGATTTCTGGGCTGTCTGTCACGCACGGCTCTTTTAAGGTCTATCCATAGATTTTCAATGATGTTGAGGTCAGGAGATTGTGAAGGCCATGGCAAAACCTTCAGTTTACGCCTCTTGATGTAAACCCCCGTGGATTTCGAGGTGTGTTTAGGATCATTATCCATTTGTAGAAGCCATCCTCTCTTTAACTTCAGCTTTTTCACAGATGGCATCAAGTTACCATCCAAAATTTGCTGAAATTTTATTGAATCCATTTTTCCTTCTACTCGTGAGATGTTCCCTGTGCCACTGGCTGCAACACAACCCCAAAGCATGATTGATCCAACCCCATGCTTAACAGTTGGACAGAGGTTCTTCTCATTAAATTCTGTGCCCCTTCTTCTCCAAACGTACCTTTGCTCATTCCGGCCAAAAAGTTCAATTTTAACCTCATCGGTCCACAGAACTTGTTTCCAAAATGCATCAGGCTTGTCTATATGTTCATTTGCAAAGTTCAAACGATGATTTTTGTGGTGAGGACATAGAAGAGGTTTTCTTCTGATGACTCTTCCATGAAGACCATATTTGTACAAGTATCTCTTTATAGTGGAATAGTGACCACAACTCCAGTGTCTGCCAGATCTTTCTGGAGGGATCGTGCAGTCAAACGTGGGTTTTGAATTGGTTTTCTCACAATCCTGCGAGCTGTTCTGTCTGATATTTTTCTTGTTCTTCCAGATCTTGCTTTAACTTCCACTGTTCCTGATGACTGCCATTTCTTAATTACATTCCGAACAGAGGATATTGACATCTGAAAACGCTTTGCTATCTTCTTATAGCCTTCTCCAGCTTTGTGAGCGTCAACTATTTTCAGTTTCAGTTTTCTAGACAACTGCTTAGAAGAACCCATGGTGCTGATTGTTGGGGCAAGGTCAGATGAGTCTGGGCATTTAAAACCTTTGAGATTGACATCACCTGGTCTTCCCAGACGATGATTGAGAACAATCCATGACACTGGCAGGTCTCAGCTTGGCAAAGGGGGCAGTGCATGCTATAAATTCTGCAGGGTGCCCAAACTTTTGCAGACGCCATTTTTTTGTTTTCTGTTATTTTGAAAGTGTAAATGATGGAAATAAAATCTAACTTTTGTTGACATATTATAAGAATGTCTAATCTGTAATTTGATGCCTTTTGGAGATTTTTCCATCTTTCCTTGGCTTCTTTATGCACATTAATACAAATTTTTAGCTGGGGTGCCCAAACTTTCGATCCCCACTGTATGTCCTGTATAATAATCTAGGTATTTTTCTTTATTTTTTTAATATTTTATTTATCTTTTTTTTTTTTTTTTAACAAACATTTTTTCTTCCCTCTATGCCAGGAGTTAGAGGGATACAATGTATCTCTCTCATCCATTCATAGATAGAGAAAAAAACAAGGGGGTCGGGCTGCACAGTGACTGATCACTGTGATAGCCAATCAGAGGCTATCACAGCGATCATATGACCCGGGACCGGGAGTCCCGGGTCCTGATCGTTAGAACGGGACCCGTTGCTCTCAGTGATACCGCGGTCTCAGTGCTGGGAGTGTGCCGAGCGGCGCGCCCCCAGCACAAAGACAGGTACGCAAATATGCGGCCCCATGGAAAAAAGCCCAGTTCCGTGAGGCCGCATATTTGTGTGACGTCGGCAGGAAGGGGTTAAATTCCAAATATTAGAATTAATGAACACAAATTTAAAATCCAGCCACCACATTATTTAAAAAATTAAATAAAAAAAATTAAAATGTGTGTGTATATATATATATATATATATTTATTTACAAACAGGTGGGGCACTGATGAAGCCTGTAAAACAGCAGGCTCTGAAACGCGTTGCCACCCTCCATTATACAATGAAGTAGTTTTGAAAGCCCCAAAAGGGCGAACGGCTCCTACAATCTGGGCTACATGTATTTAGTTCACCTTGCCCCTTTTAGTATTATTATTATTATAATAATACAGTATTTATACAGCGAAAACAGTTCGATTAGAGCTTTACAATATAATGGGAGACGATACACGAGACAGTACAATAACAATGCGATACACAGGGGGTTCGAGGGCGGTACTTGGATATTAGGTCAGTGATGTAGTTCGGGGCAGTATGGTGGACGGCTTTGTACGTCAGTGTTAGGATTTTGAATTTGATCCGTTGGGCAATCAGAAGCCAGTGGAGGGATTGGCAGAGGGGGGTGGAGGACACTGAGTGGAAGCCAGTGGAGGGATTGGCAGAGGGGGCTGGAAGACACTGAGTGGAGGCCAGTGGAGGGATTGGCAGAGGGGGATGGAGGACACTGAGTGGAGGGATTGGCAGAGAGGGATGGAGGACACTGAGTGGAGGGATTGGCAGAGAGGGGTGGAGGACACTGAGTGGAGGCCAGTGGAGGGATTGGCAGAGAGGGGTGGAGGACACTGAGTGGAGGCCAGTGGAGGGATTGGCAGAGGGGGGTGGAGGACACTGAGTGGAGGCCAGTGGAGGGATTGGCAGAGAGGGGTGGAGGACACTGAGTGGAGGCCAGTGGAGGGATTGGCAGAGAGGGGTGGAGGACACTGAGTGGAAGCCAGTGGAGGGATTGGCAGAGGCAGGTGGAGGACACTGAGTGGAGGCCAGTGGAGGGATTGGCAGAGAGGGGTGGAGGACACTGAGTGGAGGCCAGTGGAGGGATTGGCAGAGGGGGGTGGAGGACACTGAGTGGAGGCCAGTGGAGGGATTGGCAGAGGGGGGTGGCGGAGATGGAGCGGTTGGAAAGGTGGATGAGTCTGGCTGCCGTATTCAGGATGGACTGAAGCGGGGATAGCCAGCGGCGAGGCAGGCCAGTGAGGAGGGAGTTGCAGTAGTCGAGTCGTGATATGATGAGGGAGTGGATGAGCTGTTTAGTGGTTTCTGGGGTTAGGAACGTGCGGATTTTGGTGATGTTGCGGAGGTGGAGTCTGCATGTTGCGGAGGTGGAGTCTGCATGTTGCGGAGGTGGAGTCTGCATGTTGCGGAGGTGGAGTCTGCACAAGTTTGTTAAAGATTGGACTTGGGGCTGGAAGGATAGGTTGGAGTCCAGAATGACACCAAGTACTCTGGCCTGCAGGGCGGGTTTGATGGTGGCATTGTTGGATGTGATGGAGAAGTGAATGGGGGGTGGGGTCCGGGCTGGGGGGAAGACTAGGAGCTCGGCTTTGGAGAGGTTCAGTTTGAGGAAGTGGAGCGACATCCAGTCTGATATGTCGTTCAGTAGGCTAGTGATTCGGGAGGAGACTGAGGGGGTGAGGTGGGGGGTGGAGAGGTAGATTTGCGTGTGGTCGGCATAGAGGTGGTAGATGAAGCCGTGGGAGTGTATGAGTTGGTGAAGGGAGGAGGTATAGATGGAGAAGAGACACAAATATGCGGCCTCACAGAACTGGGCTTTTTTTCCATGGGGCTGCATATTTGCGTACCTGTCTTTGTACTGGGAGGGTGCCGCACAGTGCACTCCCAGCACAAAGACCGCGGTGTCACTGAGAGCACTGGGTCCCATTCTAACGATCGGGACCCAGGACTCCCGATTCCAGGTCACATGATCGCTGTGATAGCTTCTGATTGGCTATCACAGTGATCAGTCACTGTGCAGCCCGGCCCCCTTGTTTGTTTTTTCTCTCTCTCTATGAATGGAGGAGAGAGATACATTGTATCTCTCTAACTTCTGGCATAGAGGGGAAAAAAATAAATGTTTGTAAAAAAAACAAAAAAACAAGATAAATAAATATTAAAAGATAAAGAACAAATACCTAGATCAAGGTTTGATCTAGTTCAGTGCCAGGGTTAGTGTTTGGGTCAAGGTCAGGGTCAAAGGTCAGGATTTAAAAAAAAATGGTATCAGTGTTAGTTAGTGTCAGTGTGTTTTAGGTAAAAAAAAAAAATACAAAAACAAAATGCGCACTATTGTTTCTGGGCTGTACTATGGGTACAAATAACAAATAACATACACATAGATGGTATCGCTGCGATTGTCAGGAGCTGGAGAATTTATTTTGGGTTGTTCTTTGGTGGTAAGTTATGTTAGTAACAAGAAACACAATAGTTAAATGAAAACAAAATATTTTTTTTTATTATTTTGGGCCAGTTTGTCTTTGATAATAGAAAAAATCAGGAGATATCCATTACCATTTACCACCAAATGAAAGCCCAATTTCTCCTGCACAAAACGCGGTATAACCCACCCGGATGTACAAAGTAGTTGTGATGATACGGACAGTTTTACTAACACATGTCAACGTTGCAAAATTGTGCTTAGGCATTAAGATTTGTTTTACCCTCAGGTGTGAAGGGGTTAAGGGAAGGCCAGGCGGGTGGCATTTTCAGAGAGAGAAGTTAGCCATACGGCCTCCCGGTACAGGACGTCTCTCCAGGTGTCGGCCCCTGGCGGGGTATTTGGTTTGTTTTATTTAGCATTATGAAGAGCTCACGTCTAATCAGACCTTAATGAGATAACTGGGATTATTATGGGATAGGAGTGGCTGCCATCAGATAACATGGAGCCCAGCCAGATACCATCACATGGGGTCACCGGAGGAGAGGGGTCACACAGGACTGGCGCCTGGGGTGAGACATTAGATAACAAACTTTATGATTTTACGTACGATTTATGATCAGCCAACAGCATCACGAGGCGTTCAATTCCAACAGAAGGGAAGGCGGTAGGAATGATTCTTTCTCTCTGCCTGTGTTACTGGGTTCTCATGGGTCAGTGTGATCATCTCTGAGATCCCCTGAAAATGTATCTAAGGCCAGAACTTTTTTTTAGTTTTGGATGGAGTAGAGCAGAGTTCTCAACTGGGGTGCAGCGAGCGCCCTGGCGTGCTTTTTTGGGTTTCCCTGGGGGTGCCACAAGCACGGGACCCAGCTTGCCCTGGATCAGTGCCATGAGTTGCCATGGTGTGGTTGGGCTGGCCGTCAGCACCAAATGAGCACCGTGTGGCCATGCATTAACTTGTGATGCAACTGTCACTGTGTCATTGTTCTGAGATTTCTGTCACCATGTCATCATTCTGAGATCTCTGACTGTCATTGTTTTATTGTTCTGAGATCCCCAATTGTCACTGTGTCATTGTATTGGGATCTCTAACTGTCACTGTGGATTGTATTGAGATCCCCAACTGTCACTGTTTCATTGTATTGAGATCTCCAACTGTCACCATTTCATTGTTCTGATATCTCTACCTGTCACCATGTCATTGTTCTGAGATCTCTGACTGTCATTGTTTTATTGTTCTGAGATCCCCAATTGTCACTGTGTCATTGTTCTGAGATCCCCAACTGTCACCATGTCATTGTTCTGAGATCTCTGACTGTCATTGTTTTATTGTTCTGAGATCCCCAACTGTCACTGTGTCATTGTTATGAGATCCCCAACTGTCACTGTGTCATTGTATTGGGATCTCTAACCTTGACTGTCCCATTGTATTGACATCCCCAACTGTCACCGTTTCATTCAATTGAGATCTCTAACTGGCACCATGTCATTGTTCTGAGATCTCCAACACTGTCATTGTTTTATTGTTCTGAGATCTCCAATTGTCACTGTGTCATTGTATTGAGATCCCCAACTGTCACTGTTTCATTTTATTGAGATCTGTAACTGTCGCCATGTCATTGTTCTGAGATCTCTAACTGTCATTGTGTCATTCAGAGATCTCTGTCACTGGTTCATTGTTCTGAGATCTCTGTCACTGAGTCAATCTTCTAAGATCTCTGTCACTGCGTCAGTCTCCTGAGATCTCTAACTGTCACTGTGTCATTCTTCTGAACCCTCCAGCATCAGTCTGCCATTGTCGTGTTCGGCACATCTGACACCCAGATTGCGGCCTGTCCCATCCACAGAACACTTTGTAGTTTCTCCTTCTCAGTCGCCGGATTAAAAATAAAATCTGACACATTGTCATCAGATTCATAATGCCAAATCCTCAAAAACCCCGAATCCCACATCCCAGCACTCCATTCATACTGTCTGCTGGGATCGGTCTGGGGCCACACCCCATCGAACCTTTCATGTAACATCGACTTCACTTTAAATGAATGTAGAAAACACATGCTGAATATGATCGGGAGGTAATTCTCACTATTTATAGCACCAACCAGGGGCGGACTGACCATTCAGAAACTCGGGCACTGCCCAAGGGCCCGGGGTCAGTAGGGGGCCCCATGAGATGCCCTTGGTACCTTTTTCATAGACTTTTTTGAGTTTGCGCAAGGACACAGGGGCCCCATGATCCCCTATTGCCCGGGGGCCCCATGAGTTGTCAGTCCGCCCTTGGCACCAACATACGACGTGGCCCTGTACAGAGGACGTACATCTGCATCTCGGCTGAAGTTGTCTCTGAAGATGACACATTTTATTACATTGTTACGTGCTGAAGGTACATCGATTGTTGTCTTTTATCACCAAAATATTTATGGGGGGGGATGGGGACACACTCTGGTCACGGCTCAGGTCATGGTTATTTTATTCATTTACTGTAGACGTCTGCATGGCGGTAATATGTGCGTTGTCACGTGTGTCGCTGCATTGCATGGCCGTACACATTACAAATGGAAATGGGCCCTTAGGGCCGGTTCACACTCCATGCGTTTTGGTTGATTTTTTTCTGCATCCTTAATGCACAGAAAGTAGGTGATATGGTGGTCAATGTCATAGTTCACATCAAGACTCGCAGTTCCAGTGCGTTCCGGACGCAGAAAATCAACTGCACAGAACTGTACTGGAACGCAGTAAAACACACCGGAACGCACTGGAACTCACTGGAACGCACATGGCCCTATTTAAATTGAAGAAAAACAGAGGGGGGGAAATGAACTGGAACGCATCAAAAACGCGCCGGAACACGCGCATGCAGAAACGCATCTGGAATGCATCAGGACTGTGTTTCTATAGTGTGAACCGACCCTTAGGGCCGGTTCGCACTATAGAAACGCAGTCCAGATGCCTTTTTGCATGTGCGGTTTTGACGCATTTTTGGCACATTCCGGTTCGTTTTTGATGAGTTCCAGTTAATTACCCCCCACCCTCTTTTCCTTCAATTGAAATAGGGACAGGTGCGTTCCAGTGTATTTTTGGCAAGTTTCAGTGCGTTTTTGATGAGCTCCAGTTAATTCCCCCCCACTCTCTTTTCCTTCAATTGAAATAGAGACATGTGCGTTCCAGTGCGTCTTTGGTGCGTTCTGGTACAGTTTTGATGCTTTTTACTGCGTTCCAGTACAGTTCTGTGCAGAAAAAAATGCAGCCTGTTCTACTTTTTTTCCTGCAACCGGAACGCACTGGAACGGCAAGCACTGATGTGAATTATGACATTGACCACCATATAACCTACTTTCTCTGCATTTTGTATGCAGAAAAAAAGCAACTGAGACGCATGGAGTGTGAACCGGCCCTTACTCACGCACAACAATGTTTTAGGGCAGCACAGTGGCTAAATGGTTAGCACTTCCGCCTGGCAGTACTCGGGTCGTCGGCTCAAATCCCAACCATGGCACCTCCTGCCTGGAGTTTGCATGTTCTCCCTGTGCCTGTGTGGGTTCCCTCCGGGTACTCCGGTTTCCTCCCACAATCCAAAGACATGCTGGTCGGTGAATTGGCTCTTGTCTAAATTGTCCCTAGTATGTGTATGTATGAATGTGAGTTAGGGACCTTAGATTGTACGCCCCTTGAGGGTTAGGGACCTTAGATTGTACGCCCCTTGAGGGTTAGGGACCTTAGATTGTACTCCCCTTGAGGGTTAGGGACCTTAGATTGTACACCCCTTGAGGGTTAGGGACCTTAGATTGTACGCCCCTTGAGGGTTAGGGACCTTAGATTGCACTCCCCTTGAGGGTTAGGGACCTTAGATTGTACGCCCCTTGAGGGTTAGGGACCTTAGATTGTACGCCCCTTGAGGGTTAGGGACCTTAGATTTATTTATTTCAGGTACTTATATAGCGCCGTCAATGTACGCAGCACTTTACATATATCTGGTACATTCACATCAGTCCCTAACCCTCAAGGGGCGTACAATCTAAGGTCCCTAACCCTCAAGGGGCGTACAATCTAAGGTCCCTAACCCTCAAAGGGAGTACAATCTAAGGTCCCTAACCCTCAAGGGGCGCACAATCTAAGGTCCCTAACCCTCAAGGGGCGTACAATCCAAGGTCCCTAACCCTCAAAGGGCGTACAATCCAAGGTCCCTAACCCTCAAGGGGCGCACAATCTAAGGTCCCTAACCCTCAAGGGGTGCACAATCTAAGGTCCCTAACCCTCAAGGGGTGTACAATCTAAGGTCCCTCACCCTCAAGGGGTGTACAATCTAAGGTCCCTAACCCTCAAGGGGTGTACAATCTAAGGTCCCTAACCCTCAAGGGGTGTACAATCTAAGGTCCCTCATCCTCAAGGGGCGTACAATCTAAGGTCCCTAACCCTCAAGGGGCGTACAATCTAAGGTCCCTAACCCTCAAGGGGCGTACAATCTAAGGTCCCTAACCCTCAAGGGGCGTACAATCTAAGGTCCCTAACCCTCAAGGGGCGTAAAATCTAAGGTCCCTAACCCTCAAGGGGCGTACAATCTAAGGTCCCTCACCCTCAAGGGGCGTACAATCTAAGGTCCCTAACCCTCAAGGGGTGTACAATCTAAGGTCCCTAACTCACATTCATACATACACATACTAGGGGCAATGTAGACAGGAGCCAATTCATCTACCAGCATGTCTTTGGAGCATGGGAGGAAACCAGAGTACCCAGAGGAAACCCACGCAGGCACAGGGAGAACATGCAAACTCCAGGCAGGTGGTGCCGTGGTTGGGATTATGAACTAACGACCCGAGTACTGCCAGGCGGAAGTGCTAACCATTTAGCCACTGTGATTATACTCCCCTTGAGGGTTAGGGACCTTAGATTGTACACCCCTTGAGGGTCAGGGACCTTAGATTGTACGCCCCTTGAGGGTTAGGGACCTTAGATTGTACGCCCCTTGAAGGTTAGGGACCTTAGATTGTACACCCCTTGAGGGTCAGGGACCTTAGATTGTACGCCCCTTGAGGGTTAGGGACCTTAGATTGTACACCCCTTGAGGGTCAGGGACCTTAGATTGTACGCCCCTTGAGGGTTAGGGACCTTAGATTGTACGCCCCTTGAGGGTTAGGGACCTTAGATTGTACACCCCTTGAGGGTTAGGGACTGGTGTGAATATACAATATATATGTAAAGCGCGGCGTAGATTGACGGCGCTATATAAGTACCTGAAATAAATGTACATTTATGAACAATTCTGTGAATTCCTTATTAATCAATCATTATGGGTCAGTTAGGATTTAATTGTATTGGAAAACATTTGGCTAGTATCGCTACTCCTCGGTCATACTAGCGGCTGAACGTATGCAACGCAATGTTTTAGAGGACAAACAGGACTGATTCCAGGATAAAGAAGTTGTAACTTTGTAGATCTGATAGAAGAGCGATGGAGGAAAGCTGGAGGGAGGAATTCAGGACCAGCTGTGATCTATGCGGGATGATTGGTTTTCAGGAAATGAGACATCCCGCTTTGCTTTCTGTAAAGTTTGTGTATGTCCTACCGGCGGTGACGGATTCTTCTGCTCCTCTGCGGTAATGTCTACATAGGAAATTAATATTCCCCCCTCCCTCCAGCCATCGGTACCCCCCCCCCCCTTACTCCCAGGGAGTCCACAGCCATTAATCAAAGGGCTCCCAGGGACAGGCACTTCCATGAGCTCCCCCCAGAGAGAGCCCGGGGGCTGCTGGGTTAAATATGCCCCCCCCATCTGGGATATTTCAATGGAGAAAACAATGTATTACTTCACTCATAAATCACTGCGGCTCCTTCAGTGTTTTCTTTTCCTGCAAGCTTCGGACAACGAGGCTCATTTTACCTGCCTGTCAGCCTGGACGGGCCAAGGTTGCCAACCGCCCAGGAATTCGCAATCAGTCTGTAAGAAAGTCTTACTTCTGTCCATAAAGTCCAGGAAAATGTCTTTAAAAGGCATTGTTAGTTTTAAGCCTTTTTGAAGCATTTTCTTTTTTTCTTTTTTTTTTATTAAAGTCTTCTGCATTTCTTGGTTTTGTTTTGTTTTTCTAGTCCATATGTTAAAACTGAAGTTGATGCTGCTTATATGATGCCTTTCCTCCCTCACATATTTACATTTTAAAAATAAAAACCTTCTGTTTTCATTTCATTTACTATTTTAGACCCAACACTGGGTCTCTTTGCTTCTCTAGGCAATGCATGTAGATTGTGGCTGGTGGGAGGGGCTGGCAGGGTGCTGTACATAGCTTCCTGAAAACATCTCAGCTCTGTACTCCTCTTAAGCAGTTTACTTGCACTTGGGAGGAATTATGCAAATATCAAAATGTCTTTATGGGTGGGTATCAGTCTGCAGGAGTGCAGATTACATTTGCATGCAGACCACCCTAGGTAACACCCAGGGGCGGACTGATAATTTGGAAACTCGGGCACAGCCCGAGGGCCTGGGGCCAGTAGGGGGCCCCATGAGATGCCCCTGGTACCTTTTTCATAGGCTTTTTTGAGTTTGGGCAAGGACACAGGGGCCCCATGATCCCCTATTGCCTGGGGGCCCCATGAGTTGTCAGTCCGCCCCGGTAACACCCACATGTAAAGCTGATTTTCTGTTATTGATAGAACGGATATCCAATGAATGATAGGGGCAGGCCCAGGACAGTCAGGTAGGAGGCAAGGGCTAGAGCAGGGGTGTCAAGCTCCATTTCATTGCGGGCCGTATCAGCATTATGGTTGCCCTCAAAGGGCCGGTTGTATTTGTAAGACTAGATGTCCAGAGCACTCCACCCCCCCATTACATCAGATGTCATGAATCCCACACCCTCCCTAAAATCACCGTGCACCCCGTTTGGGGGCAGAGCTGGAATGCAGAAAGTGCAGGGTCTGGAGGAGGACCAGAGGAGGAGTGGAGTCAGTTACCAGAGTCTCCTGAATGCTGAGACCAGGGGAGGCAGAGATGAGGGAGTGCTGCAGCTGCACTGAGATATGCAGAATTTGGCAGAGGAGTCCTATTCTCCTCTCTGCTGCTGACTGCTGAGACAAGGTGGGGGCGGAGACAAGGGGGTACCTGCAGGAGAGGTGAAAGGGCCACATGATATGGCCTGGAGGGCCAGATTTGGCCCGCGGGCCTTGTGTTTGACCCCTGTGGGCTAGAGGATGCTGGACAATAAACAGTGATTAATTAAAGGCAGGCTCTGATTTGCTGCAGCTTCTGATGTCTTGTTCGGAGTTCCTCAATTACCCCTAAGGTGTATTTTCTTTAACCCTTGCTGCCGGCCCTTTAAGGGGATGTTGCCTCCAGGAGCAGGTGGCGGGCTTCACATCATGTGATCACTGTGATGGGAAACGGTCACCCTGGAAGCCATTGAAGAAGACTCCATCACTGTGCTCTCAGCACAAAAACCTGCCATGTATTAGTGTAGTGGTGGAAGGAAGGTGCTGACAGCGCACAAGGTACAGTAGTGTCCTAATAGTTTTTTCATTATTATTCAGAATTATATTACATACAATCTATTATTATATATTATTAACATTCAAATGTGTTCTATTTATCACCTATTACTTTCAACAAGTTCAAACTGTTAGTTTGATGTCACTTAATTGACCATGGTTGCCCGTTTGGCTTTGTCCAGGTGGCCTCAAAAACTGAAAAAAAAAATTTGAAAGGCTCAACACAGCAAAATGACTGTGAAGGTTCTCATTATAGCTAGTAGCTGTTAATCATATTCAACTGAACACGGTCTGCAATTTGTGGCTTCTCCAAGCCAAGGGAAGCAAAGAAGTGGCTTGGAGAAGCTACGGAAGAGCTTGGAAAGGCTACAAAGAAAGTTACGAAGAAGTGGCCTAGAGAAGCTGTAAAAGGGCTTGGAGAAGCTATTAAAGACGTTATGAAGAGGTGGCTTGGAGAAGCTATGAAGAAAGCTCTGAAGAAGTGCTTTGGAGAAGCCATGAGAGAAGCTGCAAAGAAATGACTTGGAGAAGCTATGAAGGAAGCACTGAAGAAGTGGCTTGGAAAAGCCATGAGAGAAGCTGCAAAGAAATAGCTTGAAGAAGCTATGAAGGAAGCTGCAAAGAAGTGGTTTGATGAAGCTATGAAGGAAGCTGCAAAGAAGTGGTTTGATGAAGCTATGAAAGAAGCTATGAAGAAGTGGCTTGGAGAATATATGAAAAAAAATATGCAGAAGTAGCTAGGAGAAGCTACAAAAGAAGCTATGAAGAAGTGGCTTGGAGAAGCTATGAAAAAGTGGCTTGGAGACACTATGAAGGAAGCTGCAAAGAGGTGGCTTGAGGAAGCTATTAAAAAAACTACGAAGAAGTGGACTGGAGAAGCTAAGAAAGGGCTTGGAGAAGGTAATTAAGAAGCTACGAAGAAGTGTCTTGGACAAACTATGAAGGAAGCCATGAAGAAGTGACTCGGAGAAGCTATGAAGGAAGCTGCAAAGAAGTGGCTTGGACAAACTATGAAGGAAGCCATGAAGAAGTGACTCGGAGAAGCTATGAAGGAAGCTGCAAAGAAGTGGCTTGGACAAACTATGAAGGAAGCCATGAAGAAGTGACTCGGAGAAGCTATGAAGGAAGCTGCAAAGAAGTGGCTTGGACAAACTATGAAGGAAGCTGCAAAGAAGTGACTCGGAGAAGCTATGAAGGAAGCTGCAAAGAAGTGGCTTGGAGACGCTATGAAGGAAGCTGCAAAGAAGTGACTTGGAGAAGCTATGACGGAAGCTGCAAAGAAGTGGCTCGGAGAAGCTATGAAGGAAGCTGCAAAGAAGTGGCTCGGAGAAGCTATGAAAGAAGCTGCAAAGAAGTGGCTTGGAGAAGCTATGAAGGAAGCTGCAAAGAAGTGGCTCGGAAAAGCTATGAAAGAAGCTGCAAATAGGTGGTGTGAAGAAGCTGTGAAAGAAGCTAGGGAGACGTGGCTTGGAAAACCTATGACAAAAGCTCCAAAGAAGTAGCTTGGAGAATATATAAAAGAAACTACACAGAAAATCTATAAACAAGTGGCTTGAAGATGCTATTAAAGAAGCTATGAAGAAGTGCCTTGGAGGAGCTGTGGAAGAAGCTATGAAGAAGTGGCTTTGAGAAGCTATGGAAGAAGCAATGAAGAAGTGCCTTGGAGAAGCTGTGGAAGAAGCTATGAAGAAGTGGCTTTGAGAAGCTATGGAAGAAGCAATGAAGAAGTGCCTTGGAGAAGCTGCGGAAGAAGCTATGAAGAAGTGGCTTGGAGAAGCTATGAAAAAGTGGCTTGGAGACTCTACGAAGGAAGCTGCAAAGAGGTGGTTTGAGGAAGCTACTAAAGAAACTATGAAAAAGTGGCATGGAGAAGCTATTAAGGAAACTACAAAATGGCTTGGAGAAGCTTGGAAAAAGTAGCTTAGAAATGCTACGAAGGAAACTATGAACAAATGGCTTGGAGAAACCATGAAAGAAGCTACAAAGAAGTGGCACTGAGAAGCGACAAAACATCTTCACCATCACAGAACAAGGCCAGATGTAATCTGACTAACTACTACTAGCTACAACAAAATGACTGTTTGCAATTTCGGACTTTGAGACATTGGCTGAACATTGAAGTCCTGCAGGTGATGCTGCTTACCATAGGCTTGGCTTCAATGTTCTCTCTCAGCAGCCACTCCTCGTTCAGGGTGTACCGCGCCTTCCCAGTGATGGCATCGATGGAGCCTTTGTTGATTTGTTGTTTAATGGCGCACAGCAGCAAGAAGAACGGCTCTCCCACTGTTTCCTGTTAACAAAAATGTTGGTTAGACGCATGAAGAGATCCATGAGGTTCGTATACATGAGTGGGTGTGGCTATCTTCACAAACTATTAGTGAGCAAGGAAACAAGTTAAATATGCTTAGAGGGAGATTTATAGGAAATATATGGAAATCAATATGTTTGCTCATAAACCAAGTCCTGGAAACCTGTATATAATATATACTGTACATCAGACTGTGAACGCTGCATATTGAATTCTATTTGTAGAGGGAAAGAATAGGGTGGGTGTCACCAGTGTGGTCCAAAGAGCAGACGGGGCGGGGCAGTGACATATAAGGGAAGGGGCTGGGTGGTCCAAAGAGCAGACGGGGCGGGGCAGTGACATATAAGGGAAGGGGCTGGGTGGTCCAAAGAGCAGACGGGGCGGGGCAGTGACATATAAGGGAAGGGGCTGCGTGGTCCAAAGAGCAGACAGGAGGCGGGGCAGTGACATATAAGGGAAGGGGCTGGGTGGTCCAAAGAGCAGATGGGGCGGGGCAGTGACATATGAGGGAAGGGGCTGGGTGGTCCAAAGAGCAGATGGGGCGGGGCAGTGACATATAAGGGAAGGGGCTGGGTGGTCCAAAGAGCAGATGGGGCGGGGCAATGACATATAAGGGAAGGGGCTGGGTGGTCCAAAGAGCAGACGGGGCGGGGCAGGGACATATAAGGGAAGGGGCTGGGTGGTCCAAAGAGCAGACGGGGCGGGGCAGGGACATATAAGGGAAGGGGCTGGGTGGTCCAAAGAGCAGATGGGGCGGGGCAATGACATATAAGGGAAGGGGCTGGGTGGTCCAAAGAGCAGACAGGAGGCAGGGCAGTGACATATGAGGGAAGGGGCTGGGTGGTCCAAAGAGCAGATGGGGCGGGCCAGTGACATATGAGGGAAGGGGCTGGGTGGTCCAAAGAGCAGACAGGAGGCGGGGCAGTGACATATAAAGGAAAGAACTCGGCAGGCATCACCAATGGGATCCAAAGAACAAACAGGAGGCGGGGCAGTGACATATAAGGGAAAGAACTCAGTGGGTGCAACCAATGGGATCCAAAGAGCAGACAGGAGGCGGGGCAGTGACATATAAGAGAAAGAACTTGGTGGGTTCCACCAATAGGATCCAAAGAGCAGACAGGAGGCAGGACAATAACATATAAGGGAAAAGATTGGGTGGTCCAAAGAACAGACAGGAGGCGGGGCAGTGACATACAGTATAAGGGAAAGAGCTGGGTGGGTGCTGACAGTAAGGTCCAAAGAGCAGAAAGTAGGCGGGGCAGTGACACAGACTCAGAAGAACCGCTAATTCCAATAAGTGTTGTCACCCTGAAGTGGGGAGGGCACAAGACTGTTTGTTTAAAATGCTCTACAAATCATTTGGCAACTCAAGCAGTTCCCACCATTGTTTTGTATTTGACTGACTAGCAGAAATTGCCCTTTAATTAGGCTGTTGCTCTCTGAAGGAAGAAAATCCCTTTAATTCCTCATTATTAAACCAATGTTTGGCCGTACAGACAGATGTCTTGCAGCTGAGCGTGACAACCGCACCATCAGGTGACACAGAGGATCAGATGACAATACAATGCAGTACTGATGGATCACATGTTTGTAGGGACTGCGGGGCGGGGGGGGGGGGGGGGGGGGGTAATGGATGGGGTCCAACAATGACAAACCAGTTGCATGCGGACGGCTGGGCTCAGTGTATGGAAACTTTGCCGTGAATGAGAGTCGCCTCCCCTCCGCTCCTCTCCCCATTCCCCCCCCCCTCACATGCTGGGATCAGCGGCTAATCAACTGCAGACTTCTATTCTTCTGCTAACAGAGCCCAGCTTATTACTGGGGTCACCGCTGTCACAACACGACCTCTGACCTTTCACCTCCGCCAACAGGACAGTAATAACTGCGCTCAGTCTGTGTACTTAAACCTGAACGCCTCTGTCTTGGCTAATCTGACCCTGTAAGGCGGGGAGATCCTGAACTATATTTATGTTTTTAGATTGTAAGCTCTGCGGCCTAACCCTCTTGCCTTGTATTGTGGCTGTACTGCCTCTCTTTATGTTGTCTGGACAGTGCTGATTGGCACATGCACTCTCCCAAGGAAAAAACAAATACACACCAAACTGAGCACGTGCAGAGTGACTCCACACAATATGTCTTATCAGGAGATAAGAGGGGGACACTGGAAGAAGGGGAGGATCAGAGAAGACAGGATCAAAAAGCCTTTCTACACAATGCGGAGGATTAACCCCTTAGGTTTCACAGTGAGTATAACAAGCATGCTTTACTGCATCTACAGACTATTGTACTGTTGGGGGTTTAGTAACTCTTTATGTGTTGGTGAAATACTTCATAAGGTTTTTAACCACTTCCAGTCCGGACGCTTTCCCCCCCTTCCAGTCCAGACGCTTTCCCCCCCTTCCAGTCCGGACACTTTCCCCCTTCCAGTCCGGTCACTTTCCCCCCCTTCCTGTCCGGACACTTTCCCCCCCTTCCTGTCCGGACACTTTCCCCCCTTCCAGTCCGGACACTTTCCCCCCCTTCCGGTCCGGACACTTTCCCCCCCTTCCGGTCCGGACGCTTTCCCTCCCTTCCGGTCCGGACGCTTTCCCCCCCTTCCAGTCCGGACACTTTCCCCCCCTTCCAGTCCGGACGCTTTCCCCCCCTTCCAGTCCGGACGCTTTCCCCCCCTTCCAGTCCGGACACTTTCCCCCCCTTCCAGTCCGGACACTTTCCCCCCTTCCAGTCCGGACACTTTCCCCCCCTTCCAGTCCGGACACTTTCCCCCCCTTCCAGTCCGGACACTTTCCCCCCTTCCAGTCCGGACACTTTCCCCCCCTTCCTGTCCGGACACTTTCCCCCCTTCCAGTCCGGACACTTTCCCCCCCCATCCAGTCCGGACACTTTCCCCCCCTTCCTGTCCGGACGCTTTCCCCCCCTTCCAGTCCGGACGCTTTCTCCCCCCCTTCCAGTCCGGACGCTTTCCCCCCCTTCCAGTCCGGACGCTTTCCCCCCCTTCCAGTCCGGACGCTTTCACCCCCTTCCTGTCCGGACGCTTTCCCCCCCTTCCATTCCGGACGCTTTCCCCCCCTTCCAGTCCGGACGCTTTCCCCCCCTTCCAGTCCGGACGCTTTCCCCCCCTTCCAGTCCGGACGCTTCCCCCCCTTCCAGTCCGGACGCTTTCCCCCCCTTCCAGTCCGGACGCTTTCACCCCCTTCCAGTCCGGACGGTTTCCCCCCCCCTTCCAGTCCGGACGCTTTCACCCCCTTCCAGTCCGGACGCTTTCCCCCCCTTCCAGTCCGGACGCTTTCACCCTCTTCCAGTCCGGACGGTTTCCCCCCCCCTTCCAGTCCGGATGCTTTCCCCCCCTTCCAGTCCGGACGCTTTCACCCCCTTCCAGTCCGGACACTTTCCCCCCCTTCCAGTCCGGACGCTTTCCCCCCTTTCCAGTCCGGACACTTTCCCCCCCTTCCTGTCCAGGCCAATGTTCAGCTTTCAGCGCTATCACACTTTGAATGACAATTGCGCGGTCATGCAACACTGTAACCATATGACTTTTTTACCATTTTTTTGAGACAGATAAAGCTTTATTTTGGTGGTATTTATTCACCGCTGGGGTTTTTATTTTTTTTGCTATGTAAATGAAAAGTCCCAAAATGTTGAAAAAAAGTGTTTTTCTTATAAAATTTTGCAAATAAATAATTCTTTTCATCCAAAATCTTGATCAAAATTTATTCCGTTATCTTTTTAGTAAAAAAAAATAAGCCAAATTAGTTTATAACCAAAAATTATAATTTTTAAACATTTAATTTACATTTTTATTTTATTTTTTTATATTATTATTTATGTTTTTTTTTTTTGTACATACTGTCACCCTAGCAGTACAGGGTCACCATGGTGACACTGTACTACTTGTGGGGGGTGATGAAGATTTTTTTTATTTTTTTACACTGATTGCTTTTACACCCATATAGGATGTAAAAGCAATCATTTCTCTTTCCCTCTGGCTGCATTCTTGCAGCTATTGAGAAATACTGTGTGAGCTGTGATTGGTCACAGCTTGTCACATGGTACAAGGCTGTTGTGAATAGCCCTGTACCATGTGATCTCTGTGATCATTCATAGATTTCACACGTAGTTAGCAATGATGTCACAAGTGACATCTTGCTTACTACCTTGAATGTGACCACTGATTGGCCAATCAGTAATCACATGATCGGGACCTCCTACAGAGGTCCCGTCCGACGATCAGTGTTTCATTGTGTACGGAGGACACAGCGGGCACCGGATCGCGGTGCTGTGCGCTCCCTGGGAGCGCGCACAAGCAGGGTGCGGGGAGGTCGTTTATAAACGTCCACCCAACCCTGCACTGCCACCGTCCGGCCGTGAGCCAACAACAGACCCTTCCTTCAACAGTAGATCCCTTCCAGCAACCAGTGACCCCCTCCCAGCAATATAAGACTCCCCCAGCAACAACAGCCCCCCCCTCCCACCGGCAACAACAGACCTCCCCAGCAACAATAGACCCCCCCACAACAATAGATCCCCCCAGCAGCCAGCAACAATTGACCTTCCAGCACAACCCACCACCCCTTATCATTACATGCATTCAGTGCAACAGACCTCCCGGCAGCCAGCATCAATACACCCTTCGGCAGTGAGCCAAGAACAGACCATTCCATCAACAGTAGATCTCTTCCAGCAACCAATGACCCTTCCCAGCAATATAAGACTCTCCCAGCAACAACAGCCCCCCCTCCCACCGGCAACAACAGACCTCCCCAGCAACAATAGATCCCCTCCCCACAAAAATATATCCCCCAGCTGCCAGCAACAATTGACCTTCCAGCACACCCCACCACCCCTCATCATTACATGCATTCAGTGCCGGAGGTGTTCCCCCGCGTTCCCACTGAATAAAAGCCCAGCCAGTCGGTAACGTTCAATGTTTCCACATGGAGAAGAGCGTTCTGAGCACCCTACCCGGAGGCAGCTGTACATGCAGATGGACATCCAGTTGGTCAGCATTTTCTCCACCACCGACTCGGTCCGGCGAAGCATCAGCTTGGGGTTCTTGGAGGCTGATGAGTCTATGAGGTCCACCAGGAGATCTTTCATGATGCTGGTGTAGTACTCCAACTTGCCATGAAGGGCGATGGTGAGCAGAGAGGCCAAGTTACACCTGAGTATAGGGGACACATTGTAAGGCGGTCATCAAAGTGATACAGCACAATAATACAGCACAAGGCACACGAGATTGGCAGCCCCAAATTAGTTTATAACCAAAAATTATAATTTTTTATAATTTTTTTTTACATTTTTATTTTATTTTTTTATATTATTATTTATGTTTTTTTTTTTTTTTTTACATACTGTCACCCTAGCAGTACAGTGTCACTGGTGACACTGTACTACTTGTTGGGGGGTGATGAAGATTTTTTTTTTTACACTGATTGCTTTTACACCCATACAGGCTATAAAAGCAATAATTTCTCCTTTTCTCTGGCAGCATTCTTGCAGCCATTGAGAAATACTGTGTGAGCTCTGATTGGTCACAGCTTGTCACATGGTATAAGGCTGTTGTGAATAGCCCTGTACCATGTGACCTCTGTGATCATTCACAGATTTCACAAGTAGTAAGCAAGGATGTCAGAAGTGACATCTTTGCTTACTACTCTTCATGTGATCACTGATTGGCCAATCAGTGGTCACATGATCGGGACCTCACACAGAGGTCCCGCACAGTGATCGGTGTTCCACTGTGTCCAGAGAACACAGCGGGCACCGGATCGCAGTGCTGCACGCTCCTAGGGAGCGCGCACAAGCAGGGGGCGGGAAGGACGTTTATAAACAGCCACCCGACCCTGCACTGCCACCGTTTATATACAACTGATGGACGGGAAGTGGTTAAATAGATCGCAAAATGCGATGTGACTGCCAGAAATTGTGAGGACACCCATGCGATGTAGTTCAGGTGCGGATTTTAAAAAGGGACCTTTTTGGTGTGGATGCGATGCGATTTGAGCCATACAAAATGTACGCTCAAATCTCACCACACACACATCTGCATGTAATTCGCACAGGAATGTGGTGCGATTCCTGTGCGAATTACATGCGGTGTCCCGCACCGCAGAGTGTGAACCCGGGCTGAATCCTTTATATATCTCCTGTATTCTGTTTTATTGTAATGTTGGAAATTTTTAATACATTTTATACCGTAAAAAAAAAAAAAATACTTTGCATTTCTTTATGAATCCGTCAATCTCCTCACCTGTCCCTCACGGCGAAGTCCTTCTGCAGCTCCACCGCGTGAATAAAGGTGACCAAGAAATGGCGATTGTTCAGGAGCGTTGACAGCGTGACGATCCCCTCCTCCATGTTTGATCGACAGCTTTCCGGGACCTGCGACAAAAATACCAACGCATCAAAAAAAAAAAGAAAAGACCGCAGAGATCTGATGTTAGAATGCTCCGCCTTCCAGCGGATTTTTAACCAAAATGATTTCCCGTTGTGATGCCGTTTTTGTTTTTTAAATCATTTATCTATTAGGCTGAATTGAGACGTGATGACAGATCCACATACTAAAACATCTGTCACTGCAGCGGCGCCCAGGAAATAATTGTTTCCTATGTGTCCCATTCACATTGCAATGCAGCCTAGGATTGCGCTGAAGCTTGCTGCGCTAAAATGCTACACTGCCTTGAATGAAGTGTACAAATTGTACACTTCAAATAAAGTTTGTACCAAAAAAAAAAGTGGGGCGTCATGTGATGCACTGAATTGCACACCACACAATAGAGTCCCCCTTTACATCAGGTGTCCCCATGCTTCCAAATTGTTGCTGCGCTAAAATCCTACACTGCCTTGAATGAAGTGTACAATTTGTACACTTCAAATAAAGTTTAGATAAAAAAGTGGGGAGTCATGTGATGCAGTAAATTGCACACCACACAATAGAGTCCCCGTTTGCATCAGGTGTCCCCATGCTTCCAAATTGTTTCTGCGCTAAAATGCTACACTGCCTTGAATGAAGTGTACAATTTGTACACTTCAAATAAAGTTTGTACCAAAAAAAAAGTGGGGCATCATGTGCTGCACTGAATTGCACACCACACAATAGAGTCCCCCTTTACATCAGGTGTCCCCATGCTTCCAGATCAGTACTCACTGGAATGAAAAACAATGTCTCCTTTCTCTCTTCATTCATGTAACATGTCACATGATAGGGGAAGAGAAAGAAGGACACATTCTGCCCTCTCAACATGGCACTGAGGACAGTTCTCTGTCTCAGTACCGGCTCTTTTCTTCCCCATGCAGGCTGGTGGGAGGAGAAAGCCGAATCCTCCCTTCAGGGGCAGCCATCAGCCGCTGCTCCTTCTGACAGGAGTGACACTGCAGTCACTCCTGTCAGTAAGGAGCGGGACGAGCGGCCAACTTGGCAGGCCCCTCAATACAGTGACCAGGGCAGGTCAATAACCCCCCCCCTTGTCCCGGCCCTGGTTGCAGTCATGTGCACTACAAATGAATCATGTTTTTATGCTTCTGTTGTGCCTCAAAAGTCCCCATTTTCCTGTCTCTTTTTGGTATAAATATACACTACAAATTCCATAGTCCACCTCAGAAGTGAGCAAGAGAGGGTGACTACATTCCTACATACAGCGGGACCACAGAGAACAAACGTAGCCACCCTCTAACCTCAGAAGTGTGCAAGAGAGGGTGACTACGTTCCTACATACAGCGGGACCACAGAGAACCAACGTAGCCACCCTCTAACCTCAGGCGTGTGCAAGAGAGGGTGACTACGTTCCTACATACAGCGGGACCACAGAGAACAAACGTAGCCACCCTCTAACCTCAGACGTGTGCAAGAGAGGGTGACTACGTTCCTACATACAGCGGGACCACAGAGAACAAACGTAGCCACCCTCTAACCTCAGAAGTGTGCAAGAGAGGGTGACTACTTTCCTACATACAGCGGGACCACAGAGAACAAACGTAGCCACCCTCTAACCTCAGACGTGTGAAAGAGAGGGTGACTACGTTCCTACATACAGCGGGACCACAGAGAACAAACGTAGCCACCCTCTAACCTCAGAAGTGTGCAAGAGAGGGTGACTACGTTCCTACATACAGCGGGACCACAGAGAACAAACGTAGCCACCCTCTAACATCAGACGTGTGAAAGAGAGGGTGACTACGTTCCTACATACAGCGGGACCACAGAGAACAAACGTAGCCACCCTCTAACATCAGACGTGTGAAAGAGAGGGTGACTACGTTCCTACATACAGCGGGACCACAGAGAATAAACGTAGCCACCCTCTAACCTCAGACGTGTGCAAGAGAGGGTGACTACGTTCCTACATACAGCGGGACCACAGAGAATAAACGTAGCCACCCTCTAACCTCAGACGTGTGCAAGAGAGGGTGACTACGTTCCTACATACAGCGGGACCACAGAGAATAAACGTAGCCACCCTCTAACTTCAGACGTGTGCAAGAGAGGGTGACTACGTTCCTACATACAGCGGGACCACAGAGAACAAACGTAGCCACCCTCTAACCTCAGAAGTGTGCAAGAGAGGGTGACTACGTTCCTACATACAGCGGGACCACAGAGAACAAACGTAGCCACCCTCTAACCTCAGACGTGTGCAAGAGAGGGTGACTACGTTCCTACATACAGCGGGACCACAGAGAACAAACGTAGCCACCCTCTAACCTCAGACGTGTGAAAGAGAGGGTGACTACGTTCCTACATACAGCGGGACCACAGAGAACAAACGTAGCCACCCTCTAACCTCAGAAGTGAGCAAGAGAGGGTGACTACGTTCCTACATACAGCGGGACCACAGAGAACAAACGTAGCCACCCTCTAACCTCAGACGTGTGAAAGAGAGGGTGACTACGTTCCTACATACAGCGGGACCACAGAGAACAAACGTAGCCACCCTCTAACAGGAAGTCAGATCACAGCAGCAAAAAAATAAAATGGAATTTGGAGATTTGGAGGAGGCTGGGAACAGCAGAAGAGACTTTTCTGAGTCAACATCACAAACTGGAATCAAATTTTTCTTTTTAAACCAAAATTTAGTGTCACTTTAAGGGTTCCAGCCAATAAAAATGGCCAAGTGATTTTCCTGTTCTCAGAAGTCCCTTTCTCTGTTGATGGGTTTGCTGAGAACCTGGAGACATGCAGGAAGGAGAGATTGTCATCACTAATCAGCATCGTCTAAACACCGGGAGCTCTTCGTTAACTTTTAATTCCGAGCCGGGCTTAAGGCGGCTCATATTTCAGCTGTTGGTGGACACCAAATCTCCACAGCTCCTGGACATCCAAATTACATTAGGGGCTCCTTCACACCACAACCCGCAGAAAAGTGCATGCGCGGTTATTGCGTTTTGTTAGTAGTGTTTTGTTCTCTCCAGACACATTGTCGAGTGCTACAAAAAAAAATTGTCATGTCTACATTTTTTCCCAATGCAATCCTTTGGTGTGAACTGGGTACACTGGTATCCATATTGTGTCCTTGCATTGAGACTGCTTTGACCTGAGTTGACTCCCATCCCCCTTGCAGCTCAGTGCACTAAGGGTGGAGGAACCCATAGGGGAGTTTCATAATTTAGGTAAGCCTTCAGTTTTCGAGGGCTGAGGATGTACAGATAATCAGAATGCCCAGACATGGTAAGGCTAGCTTCACCCAAAACTGATATTTGGTTTTGTGTTTTTGCTGGGAAGTGGAATCACACGCTGGCATATTATATACATATATGAGTCTCCACTGGTGAGATATCCTCAACACGACTCCCAACCTGCATCTAGGAGGAGGTGACAACCTTGGGAAGGACTTTTGGAAGTGGAATCACACGCTGGCGTATTATATACATATATGAGTCTCCACTGGTGAGATATCCTCAACACGACTCCCAACCTGCATCTAGGAGGAGGTGACAACCTTGGGAAGGACTTTTGGAAGTGGAATCACACGCTGGCGTATTATATACATATATGAGTCTCCACTGGTGAGATATCCTCAACACGACTCCCAACCCGCATCTAGGAGGAGGTGACAACCTTGTGAAGGACTTTTGGAAGTGGAATCAAACGCTGGCGTATTATATACATATATGAGTCTCCACTGGTGAGATATCAACACGACTCCCAACCCGCATCTAGGAGGAGGTGACAACCTTGTGAAGAACTTTTGGAAGTGGAATCAAACGCTGGCGTATTATATACATATATGAGTCTCCACTGGTGAGATATCAACACGACTCCCAACCCGCATCTAGGAGGAGGTGACAACCTTGTGAAGGACTTTTGGAAGTGGAATCAAACGCTGGCGTATTATATACATATATGAGTCTCCACTGGTGAGATATCAACACGACTCCCAACCCGCATCTAGGAGGAGGTGACAACCTTGTGAAGGACTTTTGGAAGTGGAATCAAACGCTGGCGTATTATATACATATATGAGTCTCCACTGATGAGATATCCTCAACACGACTCCCAACCTGCATCTAGGAGGTGACAACCTTGTGAAGGACTTTTGGAAGTGAAATAACACGCTGGTGTATTATATACATATATGAGTCTCCACTGGTGAGATATCAACACGACTCCCAACCTGCACCTAGGAGGAGGTGACAACCTTGTGAAGGACTTTTGGAAGTGGAATCAAACGCTGGGGTATTATATACATATATGAGTCTCCACTGATGAGATATCCTCAACACGACTCCCAACCCACATCTAGGAAGTGACAACCTTGGGAAGCACTTTTGGAAGTGGAATCACACGCTGGCGTATTATATACATATATGAGTCTCCACTGGTGAGATATCCTCAACACGACTCCCAACCCACATCTAGGAAGTGACAACCTTGGGAAGCACTTTTGGAAGTGGAATCACACGCTGGCGTATTATATACATATATGAGTCTCCACTGGTGAGATATCCTCAACACGACTCCCAATCTGCATCTAGGAGGTGACAACCTTGGGAAGGACTTTTGGAAGTGGAATCACACACTGGCATATTATATACATATATGAGTCTCCACTGATGAGATATCCTCAACACGACTCCCAACCTGCATCTAGGAGGTGGTGACAACCTTGCAAAGGACTTTTGGAAGTGGAATCAAATGCTGGCGTATTATATACATATATGAGTCTCCACTGATGAGATATCCTCAACACGACTCCCAACCCGCATCTAGGAGGAGGTGACAACCTTGGGAAGGACTTTTGGAAGTGGAATCACACACTGGAGTATTATACACATATATGAGTCTCCACTGGTGAGATATCCTCAACACGACTCCCAACCCGCATCTAGGAGGTGACAACCTTGGGAAGGACTTTTGGAAGTGGAATCACACGCTGGTGTATTATATACATATATGAGTCTCCACTGGTGAGATATCCTCAACATGACTCCCAACCCGCATCTAGGAGGTGACAACCTTGGGAAGGACTTTTGGAAGTGGAATCACACGCTGGTGTATTATATACATATGAGTTTCCACTGGTGAGATATCCTCAACACGACTCCCAACCTGCATCTATGAGGAGGTGACAACCTTGAAAAAGACTTTTGGAAGTGAAATCACACGCTGGCATATTATAGGTGAGCCAATTCACCTACCAGCCTGTCTTTGGAGTATGGGATGAAACCGGAGTACCTGGAGGAAACCCACAAAGGCACAGGGAGAACATGCAAACTCCAGGCAACTAATGTCGTTCTTGGGATTTGAACCAACGACGATAGTGCTGCCAGGTGGAGGTGCTAACCATTTAGCCACTGTGCTGGTCATTAGCTCCTTTGTAGCTATTTACAGACCTCAATAGATCAAGATGTAAGTGAATAAAGTGGCTTCTCCCATGTGGGCCGGCTACTTTCAGCCCTACAAACTAGCGTCAAGGCAGACAGCTACCTCTGTGATGTCTCATTAAGTTACCCCCTGTGCTCTGAGCAGAGGTGTCGCTAGGGTTGGTGTCACCTGACGCAGTAACACGTGGTGTCACCCCTCCAGAGAGGAAGGAGCGGTGCCGGTGTAAAATGAGTATCCCTTGAAGATATGTATCCCCTGAAGCAACTGCGCATGTGCCGATTTCAGGCCGAAGAAGCCGATCTCCGACTTTAGCACAGAGCCGGCGATTGGCTTCTTCGGCCTGAAACCGGCACATGCGCAGTTGCTTCAGGGGATACATATCTTCAGGGGATACTCAATTTACTGCTACAACGGGGCAGGGGCAGCTGTCACTGTGCCAGCATCCTGCTCCTGCACCCCCTGTGATGGTGTCACCCAGTGCGGCCCGCACCCCCCGCATCCCCCTAGGGACACCACTGGCTCTGGGGATCCTTCATCTTGTGTTTAATGTCAATTTAGATAATAAATCATTGTTTGTATTAAACAGTAATAGATATGAAACAAGAAAAGGTGTAAACATAAAAAGTCTTTCAGTTCTAAGGACTTGACTGTAACTTGTCCTCAACCTATCCTGAGCAGAACAAACTCATATCTGGAAACGGAAAGAGAAAGTAGCAGATAATGAAATCATCTGAAGGTTGAAAACCCCTCTTTTTCTGGAAGGATTTGAAAATAAAGTTTGGGAAGAGACAAATCACCATTCTCCTGGGGATGGGGGGTGTTCAGCGGGGGCAGGATTTCATGCTCCATGTTCTGGAAAAAGATTTATAGGAAGCCTGAGATCAATAACAAGGACAGATACCCAACAGCTACTTTTGCAATGCTAGTTCCGTGGCTGTGTCTGACTTCAGTACATTGCATCTCTGACCTGGAGCAAGTATGAGCATCGAAATCCAGGAATAATTAACCAAAAGCTCAGGTCAATCCCTGAGAAAATTGAAGACAGAGGATGAGAATGAGGGCCGGGCAATCAGCATTTTTAGACTGAAAATTCAGCAACTTTTCTTGAAGAAATAATTATGATTTGTAATTCAGAACGTACATGAAGACTCAATCTCTGCCCCCATCTGCCAGTCATCAGGCATGGGGGGGGGGGGAGGGCAAGAGTCACATGCCCCCTATACCTGGAAGAACAGGGAATTTCTCATCTTGGCTGAGTATGTGCAGCTGGAAGCTAGGGAGGGGGGGAGGAATGGAACTTCACTCCTCCACCCGGGAACTTCATTCCTCCCCCTGTGGTTAATTTTAATATTAACCCCTTCTTACCTGATTTGCTGGGTTGAGCCGAATTTGCATACTCATCTGGCCCTGTGCTGCTGAGATACGCCACATGCTGGCCATCTAGCTTGTGACACCATTAGGAGGCCTGCTGTCTCTTACAGGTCCTAGGCTTCTTGATGACATCACACTGCGCATGCGCGGTGGATTCTACACAGCACCACGGGATGCGTCACATAGTGGTCGTGTTTCAAATGCAGCTTTGTGCATTGATATACCTCCTACCCAGTCTGTCCACACAGTATGGTCACCTGCTAATTCGGCACCATCCACAGACAGCTTAACTCTTCAATAACTCTTACCCCTCGTGTGCTGTTTGATGTTACTGTACTGTTTCATGTATTGTCCCCCCCTCTATTGTACAGCGCTGAGCAAACCCTTTGGCGCTATATAAACTCGATAAATAAATAAATAAGATACAGATGTAAAATCCAACACAATTTTTCTTCAGCTAATTTCACCGCAGAGGATGGTTTTCCAGTCTTTTGAAGTGTTTGAAGACAATAACTTTCCTAAGCTTTTTCTCTATGAAGTTTGAACACTGACTCAGGGAACATAGAAGAAACAGGGTGGGTCTACCTGAGACTGAACTAACTAGCACTAAACAATAAAGGAGAACTAAGGGAGATACCAAATCACATAGGTAAACATGGCCAAAAACTTCCATTAAATGTCGGTATACTACCAGGGGCGGACTGACCATTTGGAAACTCGGGCACTGCCTGAGGGCCTGGGGTCAGTAGGGGGCCCCATGAGATGTCCCTGGTACCTTTTTCATAGGCTTTTTTGAGCAAGGACACAGGGGCCCCATGATCCCCTATTGCCCAGGGGCCCCATGAGTTGTCAGTCTGCCCTTGTATACTACATAACCTTATGCAGTTCAATATAAATACATGTAAGTGGGGCAGAACAATGGGTATACCAGGGGGTTTCAGACAAAGGGGGGGGGGGAGTCATTCCTGCCTAGGCGAGAAAGCAATCAAAAGAGAAACAAGGGCTGTACTCCTCAGGAACAGGCACCTCCAAAAAATACATTATTTTTTGTTGCAGATTGCAGAAAAGGAAAGGGAGGAGCAAGATAATATACATTTTTAAAAATGTGGGTGGAGATCCCCTTTAAGTGAACCTGTTGCTTGTGCATTACATGCAGACAAAGAATGATTGGTAATGAGGTTATATCTGGACTCACCCTCCAGTCGGGGGACAGCAGTGGGTGGGTCTCAGGCACTGGGATCCTCAGATGGGAGTTGAAGTTCTGCGTGGGCAGGATGTAGCGGTCCTCATACAGGGAAGAGCACTAGGGAAGACAATCACATAGAATCTCTATTGAAAACCCTCACATCTCCTGGGATTCAATGCATGAGTCATGTAGGTCCAGAGTTTTCATTGATGACATAAAAGCATTGGGTACCATGTTCCAAAGGGTCACACAAGCAACTGTGAATATAAGATGTATGTAAACCTAACAATGATCTTCTCTTTTATTAGTTCCCTTTGATCTGTTGGTTGTGTTATATATTTCCAACAAGTGCAAAAAGGAAAGTGTTGATCCTGCCTGAAATCGTGACCTCCACCCCTCCTGCGCTCTCTGCCTGCACTACACTGAAATCTCACGCTGTGTTATCAGCCCTGCCTGGTTCTCTTCTGACTGCTAGATGTGTGGGAGCGCTGGACTGATGGGAATGAGAATTTGTTTTATTGATTATATTTGGAAAGTTACTGTAGATTTTTAAACATTTGTTGACTATGGTAACAAAAGTGGGCACCAATGCCCAAATGGTGCACAAAGGCCTCCATGGTTCGTTGAGGTGTTGGTGGGGTGTCCATGGTTACATGAGGTGTTGGATGGGTGGCCTGAGGAGGTGGTTGGTTTAACATGGTGACCAGATGTGGTGGTTGGGTGGCCTGGGTTGGTGGTTGAGCTTCCACAATGGCCTGAAGTGGTGGCTGGGCTTCCAAGGTGACCTGAGGTGGTGGTTGGGTGGCCTGAGGAGGTGGCTGGGTTTCCATGGTGACCTGATGTTGTGCTTGGGTGGCCTGGGGTGGTGGTTGGGCTTCTACAATGGCCTGAGGTGGTGGTTGGGCTTTAATGGTGACCTGAGGTGGTGGCTGGGGGGCCTGAGGTGGTGGTTGGGCTTCAATGGTGACCTGAGGTGGTGGTTGGCGGGCCTGAGGTAGTGGTTGGGCTTCCATGGTGACCTAAGGTGGTAGTTGGGTGGCCTGAAGTGGTATTTGGGTTTCCATGGTGACCTGGGGTGGTGGTTGGGTGGCTTGAGGTGGTGGTTGGACTTCCATGGTGACCTGAGGTTGTGGCTTGGTGGCCTGAGGTGGTGGTTGGGCTTCAATGGTGACCTAAGGAGGTGGTTGGGGGGCCTGAGGTAGTGGTTGGGCTTCAATGGTGACCTGAGGTGGTGGTTGGAGGGCCTGAGGTAGTGGTTGGGCTTCCATGGTGACCTAAGGTCGTAGTTGGGTGGCCTGAAGTGGTATTTGGGTTTCCATGGTAACCTGGGGTGGCGGTTGGGTGGCCTGAGGTGGTGGTTGGACTTCCATGGTGACCTGAGGTTGTGGCTTGGTGGCCTGAGGTGGTGGTTGGCCTTCAATGGTGACCTGATGTGGTGATTGGGTGGCCTTGGGTGGTGGTTGGGCTTCCACAATGGCCTTGCGGTGGGGCGTACCTAGTACAAACGTAAGACCATGAGATACTCGTTTCGGGGAATGCCTTTTCCTTCTTCACGGCTTGAGCCAACAATCTGTAATTGAATCTGCACAGAGTTCACTATGAAGCCCGGATAAAGGTTACAAAAGGGCCTGAATCCTCAATGTATCCAATCAGCAAAGAGAGCAGCCAGCTAAATCCCAGATTCAATCACAAACTATTGAATCAACCCCGTAAGAAGGAGGTCTTTCCCCTGAAACGCGTTGGTGGTATTTGATGCAAAAAATATTTAAAATGAATCACCAAGCCAGATGAACGCTATACTGATTGCTCCTGAACAGGGGCGGACTGACCATTTGGAAGCACGGGCACTGCCCGAGGGCCCGGGGTCAGTAGGGGGCCCCATGAGATGCCCCTGGTACCTTTTTCATAGGCTTTTTTGAGCAAGGACAAAGGGGCCCCATGATCCCCTATTGCCTGGGGGCCCCACGAGTTGTCAGTCCGCCCCTGCTCCTAACCCCACACACAGTTGTTTTCTGTGGACTACAAAACACCTCCCCCTGTGTTATGGAGCTAAGGATAGGGGGTGGTATTCCATCTAGAGTTGGGCTTTATTCTGGATTGGGTGGGGTGGGGGGTATTAAAGGTCATACTTCTGCTGAATGGGAAGTTTTCAGAGCAGCACTTGGCTGTTTCACAATGTGTCACCCTCAGATCTACAAACACATGTCTTCCTTCTGTTTTTCTAACAATAAGCTGGCATGTGAAGAGCATTACAGTCTGTGGTCATCCCAGCAACAAAAACACATTTTGCCAAATACTGAACAAACATCTTCGATTCTCACTTCCTTTTCCAGATGATTCTTTACCATTTCCTTTCCATTCCTTTAATCTCAATCTTTAATCAGCTCGATTTCCTTGTGAAAACCATTTGTCACGGCTAAATAGCAGAACTTGCATCCATTAATCTAAAGTGGCGTTTAAAATTTCCTAAAGGAACGCATCCCTATATGCACAACGGATGCACCAGGTGCCACCTTTGTTGTGGGAGAACAACAGGCAACCAGCTGAAAAATTCCAACCCGGCATTGCACTCTGTCTTTCAGCATGTAAATGGTTTTATTGCGCTTGAAAGTACACGGCCTCACAGGGACCTCACTCCGTGAACGATCACTACTTAGGGATCCCTATGAATAATGTAAACCAAAAGAGTGCAGCGCTAATTAAAAATTAATTATTAAATAATAATGTCCAAATTAAAGTCCATATAAATCCTCAAAAATAATAACGAAATAAAGAAAAAATCTTGATCTCATACACCGTCTCCAAACAACCGAAAAAAATGGCCCCTTACCAGACACTTTGACCGTATAACAGCGGTATGCGCAGTGCCCCTGACTACGTCTTACTGATGACGAAACGCGTTGGGGGGGGGGGGCTTCAGTGCATGACGTCACTGCTTTCTGGAGGGATTGCGGCCATTTTCTTGGTTTTAAATTTTTGTTCATTCAATGCTGGTTATCTTAACCACTTCCCGTCCGTTCAGACGGTGGCAGTGCAGGGGCGGGTTGCTGTTCATAAACAGTGCCCGCCATTTTGGATTGTGCGCGTTACCTGGGAGCGTGCGGCACCGCGATTCGGTGCCCGCTGTGTCCTCAGGACAAAGTGGAACAACGATCGCTGTATGGGACCTCTGTCTGAGGTCCCGAAAATGTGATCACTGATTGACCAATCAGTGATCACATGAATAGGTGGAAGCAAGATGTCACTTCTGTGTGAATGATCACAGAGATCACATGGTACAGGGCTATTCACAACAGTCTTGTACCATGTGACAAGCTGTGACCAATCACAGCTCACACAGTATTTCTCAATGGCTGCAAGAATGCAACCAGAGAGACGGAGAAATGATTGCTTTTACAGCCTTTATGGGTGTAAAAGCAAGCAGTGTAAAAAAAAAAATAAAAAAAATCTTCATCACCCCCCACAAGTAGTACAGTGTTGCCATGGTGACCCTGTACTGCTAGGGTGACAGTATGTTAAAAAAACATAAATAATAATCTAAAAAAATAAAATAAAAATGTAAACAAATTGTTTTTCAAAAATTATAATTTTTGGTTATAAACTAATTTGGGGTTATTTTTTTTTTTACTAAAAAGGTAACTGAATAAATTTTGGCCAAGATTAATGAAGAAAGATTATTTTCAAAATTTTATAAAAAAAACACTTTTTTTCAAAATTTTTGGACTTTTTTCGTTTATATAGCAAAAAAAAAATAAAAATCCCAGCTGTGAATAAATACTACCAAAATAAAGTTTTATCTGTTTAAAAAAAAATGCTAAAAAATTCATATGGGTACAGTGTTGCATGACCGCGCAATTGTCATTCACAGTGTGATAGCGCTGAAAGCTGAAAATTGGCCTGGACTGGAAGGGGGTGAAAGTGTCCGGACTGGAAGGGGGTGAAAGTGTCCGGACTGGAAGGGGGTGAAAGTGTCCGGACTGGAAGGGGGGGGAAGTGTCCGGACTGGAAGGGGGGGAAAGTGTCCGGACTGGAATGGGGGGAAAGTGTCCGGACTGGAAGGGGGTGAAAGTGTCCGGACTGGAAGGGGGTGAAAGTGTCCGGACTGGAAGGGGGTGAAAGTGTCCGGACTGGAAGGGGGGGGAAGTGTCCGGACTGGAAGGGGGGGAAAGTGTCCGGACTGGAATGGGGGGAAAGTGTCCGGACTGGAAGGGGGGGAAAGTGTCCGGACTGGAAGGGGGGGGAAGTGTCCGGACTGGAAGGGGGGGAAAGTGTCCGGACTGGAAGGGGGGGAAAGTGTCCGGACTGGAAGGGGGGGGAAAGTGTCCGGACTGGAAGGGGGGGGGGGAAAGTGTCCGGACTGGAAGGGGGGGGGGTGAAAGCGTCCGGACTGGAAGGGGGTGAAAGCGTCCGGACTGGAAGGGGGGGAAAGTGTCCGGACTGGAAGGGGGGGGAAGTGTCCGGACTGGAAGGGGGTGAAAGTGTCCGGACTGGAAGGGGGGGAAAGTGTCCGGACTGGAAGGGGGGGAAAGTGTCCGGACTGGAAGGGGGGGGAAAGTGTTCAGACTGGAAAGGGGGGAAAGTGTCCGGACTGGAAGGGGGGTGAAAGTGTCCGGACTGGAAGGGGGGGGAAAGTGTCCGGACTGGAAGGGGGGGAAAGCGTCCGGACTGGAAGGGGGTGAAAGTGTCCGGACTGGAAGGGGGGGAAAGTGTCCGGACTGGAAGGGGGGGGGAAGTGTCTGGACTGGAAGGGGGTGAAAGTGTCCGGACTGGAAGGGGGGGAAAGTGTCCGGACTGGAAGGGGGGGAAAGTGTCCGGACTGGAAGGGGGTGAAAGTGTCCGGACTGGAAGGGGGGGGAAAGTGTCCGGACTGGAAGGGGGGGAAAGCGTCCGGACTGGAAGGGGGTGAAAGCGTCCGGACTGGAAGGGGGGGAAAGCGTCCGGACTGGAAGGGGGGGGAAGTGTCTGGACTGGAAGGGGGTGAAAGTGTCCGGACTGGAAGGGGGGGGAAAGTGTCCGGACTGGAAGGGGGGGGAAAGTGTCCGGACTGGAAAGGGGGGAAAGTGTCCGGACTGGAAGGGGGGTGAAAGTGTCCGGACTGGAAGGGGGGGGAAAGTGTCCGGACTGGAAGGGGGGGGAAAGTGTCCGGACTGGAAAGGGGGGAAAGTGTCCGGACTGGAAGGGGGGTGAAAGTGTCCGGACTGGAAGGGGGGGGAAAGTGTCCGGACTGGAAGGGGGGGAAAGCGTCCGGACTGGAAGGGGGTGAAAGTGTCCGGACTGGAAGGGGGGGAAAGTGTCCGGACTGGAAGGGGGGGGGAAGTGTCTGGACTGGAAGGGGGTGAAAGTGTCCGGACTGGAAGGGGGGGAAAGTGTCCGGACTGGAAGGGGGGGAAAGTGTCCGGACTGGAAGGGGGTGAAAGTGTCCGGACTGGAAGGGGGGGGGGGGGAAGTGTCCGGACTGGAAGGGGGTGAAAGTGTCCGGACTGGAAGGGGGGGGGGGGGAAGTGTCCGGACTGGAAGGGGGTGAAAGTGTCTGGACTGGAAGGGGTTAAGATTTGATGTATGTGGACCTTTTCAATAAATTGGCCAATGTTTATATTGATTACTGCACTGTGAGTTATCTTTGTTCTTTATCCCTTCTCTGAATGCCGGATGGGAGATTCTTTGCAGTTTGCAAAGTTTTAAAGTGGGCAGCACAGCGGCTAAATGGTTAGCAGTTCCGCCTGGCAGTACTCGGGTCGTTGGTTCGAATCCCAACCACGGCACCACCTGCCTGGAGTTTGCATGTTCTCCCTGTGCCTGCGTGGGTTTCCTCCCACACTCCAAAGACAGGCTGGTAGGTTAATTGGCTCCTGTCTAAATTGTCCCTAGTATGTGTATGTATGAATGTGAGTTAGGGACCTTAGATTGTACGCCCCTTGAGGGTTAGGGACCTTAGATTGTACGCCCCCTGAGGGTTAGGGACCTTAGATTGTACGCCCCTTGAGGGTTAGGGACCTTAGATTGTACGCCCCTTGAGGGTCGGGGACCTTAGATTGTACGTCCCTTGAGGGTTAGGGACCTTAGATTGTACGCCCCTTGAGGGTTAGGGACCTTAGATTGTACGCCCCTTGAGGGTTAGGGACCTTAGATTGTACACCCCTTGAGGGTTAGGGACCTTAGATCGTACGCCCCTTGAGGGTTAGAGACCTTAGATTGTACGCCCCTTGAGGGTTAAGGTCCTTAGATTGTACGCCCCTTGAGGGTTAAGGTCCTTAGATTGTACGCCCCTTGAGGGTTAGGGACCTTAGATTGTACGCCCCTTGAGGGTTAGGGACTGATGTGAACGTACAATATATATGTACACAAGGCGCTATATAAGTACCTGAAATAAATAATAAAGAGGATAATTCATCTCGTATCTGCAAGAGGATTTCTATTGTGGATTACCTGCCATCCTGATTCCCTATCACATTGCGCTTACTGATCAGCGTTGGGGATCTTTCAGAGCGGAGTCATTATCCTGTAATTGGGAGAGGATATCCGCTGGAAATGGTTCGTCATACTGATTCCTCAATATACTGCGCATACCAGCCGCTGTTATACGTTCAAAGTGTCTGGTGAGGGGCCATTTTTTCTGGGTGTATGGTGACGGTATATGAGATCAAGATTTATTCTTTATTTCGTTACACAAGAGGTCGGTATGCGCAGTGCCTCTGACGACATCTTCCTAATGACAAAACGCGTAGGGGGGGGCTTGGGCGTGTGACGTCACCACGTTCTGGAGGGACGGCAGCCATTTTCTTGGTTTGAAACTTTAGTTCATTCAATGCTGGTTATCTTAAGATTTGATGTACGTGGATCTTTTTAATCAGTTGGCCAAAGTTTATATTGATTACTGCACTGTGAGTTCTCGTTGTTCTTTATCCCTTCTCTGATTGCCGGATGGGAGATTCTTTGAGGTTTGCAAAGTTTTAAAGGTCAAAGTGTCCGGTAAGGGGTCATTTTTTCCGGGTGTATGGTGACGGTATATGAGATCAAGATGTATTCTTTATTTCGTTATAACAGCGGTCGGTATGTGCAGTGCCCCTGACGACATCTTCCTGATGACGAAACGCGCTGGTGGGCTTCGGCGTGTGACGTCACCGTGTTCTGGAGGGACGGCGGCCATTTTCTTGGTTTGAAACTTTTGTTCATTCAATGCTGGTTATCTTAAGATTTGATGTACGTGGATCTTTTTAATCAATTGGCCAAAGTGTATATTGATTACTGCACTATGAATTCTCATTGTTCTTTATCCCTTCCCTGATTGCCGGATGGGAGATTCTTTGAGATTTGCAAAGTTTTAAAAGATCAAAGTGTCCGGTGAGGGGCCAATTTTTCCGGATGTATGATGACGGTATATGAGATCAAGATATTTTCTTTATTTCGTTTTTTTTTTTTTTGAGGATTTATATGGACTTTAATTTGGACATTATAATTTAATAATTATTTTTTAATTAGCGCTGCATTCTTTTTGTTTACATTTTACAATATTGCCTTTATTTGTCAGCTGCTTTTTGTTTGATCATTTTGTCATTTTATATTCTAGCGCAGTTATTTGTTCTTGATCCCAAATGAATAAGCCCTTTGGGGTGAAATGTATCAGAAGTGAGGACGTGACCCAGGCGGCTGCAAGAGGGAAAGGGAACGGGGGAAAGGGACACCATGCTTGCCTTGGTGAGGATTGGGGAAAAGGGAGCAGATACTGATAAAAATCAGTACCAGCTCACTCAGTTACCGGCTGGGGGGGAGGGAGAGTTCCAGCGGGACTGCACATTCTGCATGGAGTTCCGCTTTAGAGATAAACAATACCCAATATTAACCACCGGCTCAGTCCTCATGGCTGAAGACCTGTGCTCAATGCAAAGTGTTCCCACTCGAGCAGAAGTTCCATAGTAGAGATCGGTCGGTACACGATAAATCAAACGAAAAGTCTTTATTGGCTACATATAAGTCACATCACAATCTACCCAACGCGTTTCGGCTGTAACTGTTACAGCCAAAATGTGTTAGTGTACTTGTGAAATTACTTATATCTAGCCAATAAAGACTTTTCATTTGATGGATTTACCTGGTGCCGGCTTACTATGGAAGTTTTAAGTCAGGGTTTACATCTACTTTAAATCAAAGTTACTTGGATTTCTTGGAGTTAAAGTGTTACTAAACCCCGGACCCTGCATTCACTATATATGCTCTCCCCGGACCCTGCATTCACTATATATGCTCTCCCCGGACCCTGCATTCACTATATCCACTCTCCCCGGACCCTGCATTCACTATATATGCTCTCCCCGGACCCTGCATTCACTATATCCACTCTCCCCGGACCCTGCATTCACTATATCCGCTCTCCCCGGACTCCGCATTCACTATATCCGCTCTCCCCGGACCCCGCATTCACTATATCCGCTCTCCCCGGACCCCGCATTCACTATATATGCTCTCCCCGGACCCTGCATTCACTATATCCACTCTCCCCGGACCCTGCATTCACTATATCCGCTCTCCCCGGACCCTGCATTCACTATATCCGCTCTCCCTGGACCCTGCATTCACTATATCCGCTCTCCCCGGACCCTGCATTCACTATATCCGCTCTCCCCGGACCCTGCATTCACTATATCCGCTCTCCCCGGACCCTGCATTCACTATATCTGGTCTCCCCTGACCCTGCATTCACTATATCCGCTCTCCCCGGACCCCGCATTCACTATATCTAGTCTCCCCGGACCCGGCATTCACTATATCTGGTCTCCCCGGACCCTGCATTCACTATATCTGCTCTCCCCGGACCCTGCATTCACTATATCCGGTCTCCCCGGACCCTGCATTCACTGTATCTGGTCTCCTCAGACCCTGCATTCACTATATCCGCTCTCCCCGGACCCTGCATTCCCTATATCCGCTCTCCCCGGACCCCGCATTCACTATATCCGCTCTCCCCGGACCCCGCATTCACTATATCCGCTCTCCCCGGACCCCGCATTCACTATATCCGCTCTCCCCGGACCCCGCATTCACTATATCTGGTCTCCTCAGACCCTGCATTCACTATATCCGCTCTCCCAGGACCCCGCATTCACTATATCCGCTCTTCCTGGACCCTGCTTTCACTATATCCGCTCTCCCCGGACCCTGCATTCACTATATTCGCTCTCCCCGGACCCTGCATTCACTATATCCGGTCTCCCCGGACCCCGCATTCACTATATCCGCTCTTCCTGGACCCTGCTTTCACTATATCTGGTCTCTCTGGACCCTGCATTCACTATTTTTGGTCTCCCAGGACCCTGCATTCACTATATCTGGTCTCCCACAGTACACAGAACACGGAAGGGCAAATGTTTTAGTAAATATAAACTACTAAATACCTTTTCTCATCAGCAGTTAGAGCAGTTTTGTGACTTCAGTGTCCAGCAGCAGAGCACTGGTTAAAGCATGTAGGAGGAGTTTTCATTCTGCTCTAGGAGGATGCAGAATCCCTGACCTCTTTCTGGACAGTGCTGATTGGTCCTGTGCTAATCACATGCACCTTCCCAAAAAAAAGAAAAAACTCTCTAGCAATACACACCAAACTGAGCATGTGCAAAGTGTCCCCGAGGCTATTCTATTCTATCTGTTCTATCAGGAGATGAAATGGGGGACAGTGGAAGAAGGGGAGGATCAGAGAAGACAGGATCAAGCATCCTTTTTACACAATGCAGAGGATTAACCCCTTAGGTTCCACAGTGAGTACAACAAGCATGCTTTACTGCATCTACAGACTGATTGTACTGCTGGGGGTTTAGTAACACTTTAATGGATCCCTTCCTAGTATATAGGATTTTGTCTTTGTAGATCCGCTACAGAATAGTCACTTCGTATCAGTTACTGATCACGTATTTATAAACCCAAGCCACAGATGGGGGTCGGATACCTTTGGGAAGAAGGTGCGGGTCACAAAATGCTTGTACTCCAGGAATGGTATTCCCTGGCTGCGGTTCAGCTCTTTGGTCAGATCCGTCATATCTGTCTGCAACTCGGCGAATCCTACAACCGGAGACAAAAGAGACTCTGTCAGTGCTTGTAGTAAAAAGAAAAACACAAAAAACGAAGGGAAACCATAGATGATGCAATCTTCTTTCCTGCAACCACAGGTCAGTGTTGACGGGGGAATCCTCCTGCTGTGCTATTGTGTTCTGCTGGTCGGGGGGGGGGGGGGGGGGTTGGGTGCGGGGAGTCCTCCCTGACGGCAGAACACAATGATTACTGCTAGCGGCTATAGCTGCCAGCAGTAGTTGCATGCAAAAAATCCGAGCAGCTGGCTGTACTGAAGTCGGTTGATGGATCGACTTCAGTACAATTACCCGGTCCCTGCTGAACCAGCCAAGATTTGATCCATCTATGGCCGGCTTAAGACTAATGCAGGCCATAGACGGGTCGAAAATCAGCCGATTTTTCGGCCAAACAAAATCGGCTGATAATCGCACTGTTAGTGGGTTAATTGGTTGGCTGTTTTTCAGGGTTTGGCACTTTTTTTATCGGTCAAGTTGGAAAATTTGCGGGCCATTTTGACGATCGGCCGATTTTCCCAGCAATGATGGGCAAATCAGCCGATCGTTTTACTGATAAAAAATCTGCGCATGGGCCGTGACCTGCAAGAAGAAGAAAAAGAAGAAGAAGAAAAATAAGAAGAAAAAGAAAAATAAGAAGAAGAAAAAGAAGAAGAAGAAGAAGAAGAAGAAAAAGAAGAAGAAGAAGAAGAAGAAGAAAAAGAAGAAGAAAAAGAAGAAGAAGAAAAAGAAGAAAAAGAAGAAGAAAAAGAAGAAGAATTCCAGTCCGCTATTATATTTGACATGAAAAGTCTTGCGGTTGCAACAATGTATCCATTTTTATCCGAATAAAAACATCTGTATCCGAAATGGATACAAATAGATACATTGTTGCAACCGCAAGACTTTTTCATGTCAAATATAATAGCGGAGCTCTCTGCAGGGACAGAAGTAATTAAATGCCGGCCGTAGACGGGACGAAAATCGGCCGATTTTTTTTACCATTGGTGGTAACGTCGGCCGTTTTTTTTAAGCTGATGGTTTTCGACCCGTCTATGGCCTGCATAAGGTAAATCTAAAGGAAATTGGGCAGAAATTTGACAGAAAATTGTATAGTGTATGGCCGGCCTAAGGCTGGCCATACATTATACAATTTTCTTGAGATTTTTGGTTTAGACTTACCAAAAACCATATAATATGAGGTCAAACCTATAGAACATTTTCAGTTGTATCCAAGTAGGCCGGCCCTTGCACTACATAGTTGAAGGTAAATCTAAAGGAAATTGGGCAGAAACTGGAAAGAAAATTGTATAGTGCATGGCCAGCCTAAAATGTCGGAATCCCAAATGCCACCCAATTACCTCTTCTAATTTCTTCCCGGATCTGGGACTCCATCTCTTCCATCTGTACGAGCGTTTTCTGCCAATAACGCTCGGCTCGTCGGCTCTTGGTGCAAAAGACAAAGAGTGCTGGGAGAGAAGACAATCTAATGAGCGCTTCTGGCACAATGCAATCAAGTCTGGTCAATCGTTATAATAAAATGAATTCAGCCCCCACCCCACTTTAGTTGGACAATTTAAGGCACACACTTACCCACCACAGACAGAAGCAACAATATGCTACAGATAATGACAGACACAATGATTGAGGTGTCTATGCCGGCCAGATGAAGCATGGTGATGGTCTGGTTGTATTTACCGACTTGTACCTGTGGAGAGAAAAAAAAGCCGTCAAATCATTAGTGTAGACGGAGCGATCCAAATATATCCAACTATGATGAGCCTGAGCTGCAGGCAGATGATAACGACGCTTGCATTGGAATGTGAAGTGACACTTGCAGATGCAGATGACAACCTGACACTGGCACTTTGATTGCAGATGTGGAAAATGTGTCACTTACAATCTGGAGGAAACGGTATGGATGTGATTTTGAAAAAGATCAGCACAGAGACTGAAAGGAATGAAATATATGTTTCTGGAATGAAAATTAGGATGTTGGAAAGCAGCGTCAGGAGGAACAGTTCTTTGTCCACATGGAGGGTGAATGAAGACCTGGTCCACAATCTATAATGGGATACAGGAGTGGTGATCAACGCCAGCTCCTGACATCGCCAAAGAGTTCAGCATGACATAGAATATATTCAATGATACAAAAAGCTGTCAGAGACTCTGAACATCCCTCACGGGACGATCAGAAACTATGGACGTCCTTCAGGAGATGATCAGGAACTGTGGACATCCTTCAGAAGATGATCAGAGACTGTGGACATTTTTCAGGAGATTGTGGATATCCTTTAGGAGATGATCGGGAACTGTGGACATCCTTCAGGAGATGATCAGATTGTGGAAATTCTTTAGGAGATGATCAGAGACTGTGGACATTCTTCATGAGATTGTAGGCATCCTTCAGGAGATGAACAGGAACTATGGACAACCTTTAGGAGATTATCAGAGGCAGTGGACATCCTTCAGGAGATGATCAGAGACAGCGGACATCCTTCAGAAGATGATCAGAGACAGTGGACATCCTTCAGGAGATGATCAGAGACAGTGGAAATCCTTCAGGAGATGATCAGAGACAGTGGACATCCTTCAGGAGATGATCAGAGACTGTGGACATTCTTCATGAGATTGTAGGCATCCTTCAGGAGATTATCAGAGGCAGTGGACATCCTTCAGGAGATGATCAGAGACAGCGGACATCCTTCAGAAGATGATCAGAGACAGTGGACATCCTTCAGGAGATGATCAGAGACAGTGGAAATCCTTCAAAAGATGATCAGAGACAGTGGAAATCCTTCAGGAGATGATCAGAGACAGTGGACATCCTTCAGGAGATGATCAGAGACTGTGGACATTCTTCATGAGATTGTAGGCATCCTTCAGGAGATTATCAGAGGCAGTGGACATCCTTCAGGAGATGATCAGAGACAGTGGACATCCTTCAGGAGATGATCAGAGACAGTGGACATCCTTCAGGAGATGGTCAGAGACAGTGGACATCCTTCAGGAGATGATCAGAGACAGTGGACATCCTTTAGGAGATGATCAGAGACAGTGGACATTCTTCAGGAGATGGTCAGAGACAGTGGACATCCTTCAGGAGATGATCAGAGACAGTGGACATCCTTCAGGAGATGATCAGAGACAGTGGACATCCTTCATAAGATGACCAGAGACAGTGGACATCCTTCAGGAGATGACCAGAGACAGTGGACATCCTTCAGGAGATGACCAGAGACAGTGGACATCCTTCAGGAGATGACCAGAGACAGTGGACATCCTTCAGGAGATGATCAGAGACTGTGGACATACTTCAGGAGATGAACAGAGAGTGTGGACATACTTCAGGAGATGAACAGAGACTGTGGACATCCTTCAGGAGATGATAATAAACAGTGGACATCCTTCAAAGGATCATCAGAGACAGCGGACATTTTTCAGAAGATGATCAGAGACTGTAATCACCCTTCAGGAGGTGATCAAAAATTGTGGACACCCTTCAGGAAGTGATCAGAGATTGTGGAGATCTTTCAGGAGAGACTGTGCACATCCTTCAAGAGATGCCCAGAGACTAGGTCATCCTTCAAGAGATGAGTGGAGACTGTGGACATGCTTCATGAGGTGATCAGAGACTGTGGTCACCCTTTAAGAGATAATCAGAGACTGTGTGTGTGCTACAGGTATGGTTGGGGACTGCAGAAATGCTACAGGAGACAGCCAAAGACTGTTAGATATCACTAGCATCACAGTCATTTTACAAACCATGTGTTGCACCCACTGCTGGCCCTATCATCACTTCTCTCCTGAGCTGTAGACCCTTTGCCTTCATTGGTATTGGGGTCTGAGGACCGTACAAGTCAGAAGGCAACACAATAAATATCAACGGTCTGCACGTGGCCCTTACACCACAGGTTGGGCCCAATGGGGGAGAGCGTACATGAAAAATGCAATGCACCCACTACTGGCCCTGTCATTACTTCTCTCCAGGGCCATTTCTAAGACCCATAGGACTGTTGTGTCCACCCTACTCAAAAAGACAAGACAGACATCGATCACTTGACTATCAAACCTGGTGATCCTGCCAGCAGCACATTTCCTGTCCTAGGGAGACAGCAGTTACTCATTGTACTGTTTCTATGGAGGAGAAGCACTGTCACCCTAGGACAGGAAGCATTAGAACTTCAGAACATCTGCTTTTTTTCCCTATCTCCGATACACAAAGGGGAGTCCATCTGCAGTTCATGGAAGAGAACTGGGAAAGGTGATGTTTGAAATTTCAGTCGAGCCCACAGGAAGTTACAAGGACCCTGGATATCTGACAGGATCAACACATTTTTCTGTGGTGGAAATGTATTTGGCCTAAAAAAAAAAAAAAAAAAGAAAATGAATTCAGCCACCCATCTAGGTCCGGTAAGCTGCAATACATGACATTTTTCTTCTTGGGTTAAGAGGCACCAACACAGTAGGCCTGTAAAAATGTAAATCTTTCTTATACAAAATATATTTCTTTCTCTTTCATTAGCTTTTATTTGAGTCATATCAGGAAAGTCCTCCATTTCTTTCCCGGTCTGCCTGGCACGTCGGTATTGTAGGGGGTTTCTGCTATTGTAGTAAAACCATCTGGACACTTTATTTAGCTGTAGGAAAATGTTGCTGGCCTCAGTGAAAACCCAGCCAAGAAAGCAGAACAAGGGATATTCATATCTCTGCCCTCTCCATTGAATCCTAGAGGTCACTTGCTGCCATCATGTGACTCTCTTCTATCACCAGACGTCTGCTGTACAGCTTTAGGTCATCCAAAGACAAAAGCCTTGTCAGTCCATCGACACTGAGATATTCTATTCTTGACAGCGCGGGAGAAACCTCAACGATAGGCTTCGTGGGTCTTGCGATGGTCGTTCCATGGCTGAAGGCTCTTTGTCTACACCGATGCACAATACTTGCTTGGTGTTTTTGGCTTGGGCTCTTTCCAAAACACAATAGTTTTATGACATGGAGAAAAAATGAAATCTATGGGTGGCCAAAGGCAGCCCAACCGTTTTCCAAGACATGTGACACACTTGGCCCTTGCCTTGTCAGGGTCAGGAAAATATCAGGCCATGTGGTGCTTTGTTAGATAACAGTGATGACTTCTCAGTATCTGGAATGCTTATCAAACAAAACATTGTTCATAGAAAATGGAACGTCTCCGTGTGACCCAACAGCTGCTGTAACCTTTTCCACAAGGAAAAGGGAACAAGATTATGGAATCTGTTGGCATTGAGGAAAAGGCAGCAATGGGCTGTGGAGCTCCAGCAATGGCAACAAGAACAAAGATTCGGGATGCCTGTTGTCTTAAGATGGCCAATGGCCACCACCGGTGCTTTTGCAGTTGCACATTACTTGTTTTTAGGATAGGCTAACTCTGAATTTCAGGCAAACAGGTGAATACACTCACATATGAACACATATATGGAAGCTGTTTTACATGCCAAAGGATTTCTGTCCACCAAGTCTTGAAAATGTTGACTGCCACATAGCACAGCCCTAGTTGGCAGGGCAGGAGACCTGATTCAGGTAAAGAAGATTGTTAATTTTGTGTTCTACAAGAACCGACTGACCAATCAGGAACTGCCAGAGGGCCTGGGGCCAATGGGTGGCCCTATGAGAGGCTTCTGGTACCTTTACTGGGTCGCAAGCTTTAAGTCTCCACCTTTCTGGACAGTCTATGTTCTCCTCAGCTCCACTCCTCCCTCCTCACCCTATCGTGAATATGCCCCTTTTGGTCTCCCAGAGGATCCATCCGTGCAGTGCATGACTACAGCAGCCAATATGGTGGCACCCATAGAGAAGAGGCGGCGCAGTGGTCGGGCTGAGATGGAGCTGCAGAGCCTGGGGCTGGCAGGACTCCCCAGGGTGGAGGACACTGAGCTCAGTGACTGGAGCCTACCAGTCGCCTTCATGAAGAAGAGACACATTGAGAAGGTTGAGGGCTGCAAATCCCTGGCCCAGAGCTGGAGGATGAAGATCAGGAGACAGAGACACCAGAGACGCCACAGGAGAGAGAATGGGACACTTTGGGAAGAGGGTGGAGAGAAGCCAGGGGTTGGGTCACTGGAGATACCTTGGCAGAGGAGAGGTGGCAGTGCAATACGTAGGTGGGCTTTGTGTGGGGACACAAGGGACCCCATGATCTCCTATTGCGCAGGCAGGACTCCCCAGGCAGAGGACACTGAGCTCAGTGACTGGAGCCTACCAATCACCTTCATGAAGAAGAGACACATTGAGAAGATTGAGGGCTGCAAATCCCTGGCCCAGAGCTGGAGGATGAAGATCAGGAGACAGAGACACCAGAGACGCCACAGGAGAGAGAATGGGACACTTTGGGAAGAGGGTGGAGAGAAGCCAGGGGTTGGGTCACTGGAGATACCTTGGCAGAGGAGAGGTGGCAGTGCAATACGTAGGTGGGCTTTGTGTGGGGACACAAGGGACCCCATGATCTCCTATTGCGCAGGCAGGACTCCCCAGGCAGAGGACACTGAGCTCAGTGACTGGAGCCTACCAATCACCTTCATGAAGAAGAGACACATTGAGAAGATTGAGGGCTGCAAATCCCTGGCCCAGAGCTGGAGGATGAAGATCAGGTGACAGAGACACCAGAGATGCCGGGGACGCCACCGGTGAGAGGATGGGACTCTTTGGGGAGAGAGGGGAGAGAAACCAGGGGTTGGGGACACTGGAGATACCTTGGCAGAGGAGAGGTGGCAGTGCAATACGTAAGTGGGCTTTGTGTGGGGACACAAGGGGCCCCATGATCTCCTAATGTCCAGGCAGAAGACACTGAGCTCAGTGACTGGAGCCTAACAGTCGCCTTCATGAAGAAGAGACACATTGAGAAGATTGAGGGCTGCAAATCCCTGGCCCAGAGCTGGAGGATGAAGATCAGGTGACAGAGACAGAGACACCAGGGACGCCACCGGTGAGAGGATGGGACACTTTGGGAAGATGGGGGAAAGAAACCAAGGGTTGGGGACACTGGAGATACCTTGGCAGAGGAGAGGTGGCAGTGCAATACGTAAGTGGGCTTTGTGTGGGGACACAAGGGGCCCCATGATCTCCTAATGTCCAGGCAGAAGACACTGAGCTCAGTGACTGGAGCCTAACAGTCGCCTTCATAAAGAAGAGACACATTGAGAAGATTGAGGGCTGCAAATCCCTGGCCCAGAGCTGGAGGATGAAGATCAGGTGACAGAGACACCAGGGATGGGACTCCATGGCCGTCAGATAGCACAGCTAGCAAGGTGGCACTTTTCTCCATTACCAACCACTTGTGCGAAACAAGCGTCATGTGAGAATGGTGGGGGGATGGGGGCTTGTCAGCTAACCAGGCAAGCGGGCAGGTGCTTGGAGACCGAGTGCCACCTGTCAAACCAGCCCATCTCCTTGCCAGCTGTGCTGTCGGGTGGCCGTGGAGGGAGGAGGGGCACCTTGTCTGACCTCAAAGCTAGCCTTAGGCAGCACATAGGACAAAATCCTACTAGTGGTGCACAGAAAACACCAAAAATAAAATGGACACTTGTTTAAAAAAATACATTTTTTATATATAATTGTGTTAGATTTTACTTTTTAATTATTCTCATGAATTAAAATTAATATGAATTAAAAAAAAATACAATATAGTAACGTAAAATAATTATATTGAAAATAACACATACAAATTGGACAGAAATTACAATGAGATATATATACAATATTTTCATTGAAGTCAACAGGGGGCTTTTTGCATTGAAGTCAATAGGATGTGATTTTGCATTGAAGTCATTTGGACGCGATTTTGCATTGAAGTAAATAGGGGGCGCTTTTGCATTGAAGTCAATGGGATGTGATTTTGCTTTGAAATCAATGCGACACGTTTTTGCATTGAAGTCAATAGGGGGGCGCTTTAGCATTGAGGTAAATGGTACACGTTTTTGCATTGAAGTCAATAGGGGGGCGCTTTTGCATTGAAGTCAATAGGACGAGATTTTGATTTGAAGCCAATGGGACCCGATTTTGCGTTGAAGTCAATAGGACGCAATTTGGTGTTGAAGCCGAATATCATTATCAGCAACTTTTTTTTATCCATCATTTTCGGCGGGCATCGGTGCATCACTAAATAATACCCTCGGGAACAAACACCTTAATAAAAATGGAAGTGAGAGTATTTTAAGGAACACCTTATGAGCCTGTCCCTCCCTCAGACTGTGACTGGACATTGACAAAAGAAGCAGCAAACTGAAAAGCTCATTTCTCTAGAACTCTGCCCTCCTATCAGCATGCGCATTGTTGGCACAACTGACTGGCTCCTAGTGCTGTTTAGCCCCTTCCCAGTCTAAGCTCTGCTACACAGGAGCTGGAAAAGGCTGATACCAAGTTAAACTCAAGTCATTGCATTAGCTACATTAGAAAAAGAAAAGCACGTTCTATGCTGAGGGTAGCACAGTGGCTAAATGATTAGCACTTCCACCTGGTAGTACTAGGAGGCGTTGGTTCAAATCCCAGCCACAGCACCTCCTGCCTGGAGTTTGCATGTTCTCCCTGTGCCTGCGTGGGTTTCCTCCGGGTACTCCAGTTTCCTCCCACACTCCAAAGACATGCTGGTAGGTGAATTGGATCCTGTCTAAATTGTCCCTAGTATGTGTATGTATGAATGGGAGTTAGGGACCTTAGATTGTACGCCCCTTGAGGGTTAGGGACCTTAGATTGTACGCCCCTTGAGGGTTAGGGACCTTAGATTGTACGCCCCTTGAGGGTTAGGGATCTTAGATTGTACACCCCTTGAGGGTCAGGGCCCTTAGATTTTACGCCCCTTGAGGGTTAGGGACCTTAGATTGTACGCCCCTTGAGGGTTAGGGACCTTAGATTGTACGCCCCTTGAGGGTTAGGGACCTTAGATTGTACGCCCCTTGAGGGTTAGGGACCTTAGATTGTACACCCCTTGAGGGTTAGGGACCTTAGATTGTACGCACCTTGAGGGTTAGGGACCTTAGATTGTACGCCCCTTGAGGGTTAGGGACCTTAGATTGTACGCCCCTTGAGGGTTAGGGACCTTAGATTGTACGCCCCTTGAGGGTTAGGGACCTTAGATTGTACGCCCCTTGAGGGTTAGGGACCTTAGATTGTACGCCCCTTGAGGGTCGGGGACCTTAGATTGTACACCCCTTGAGGATTATGGACCTTAGATTGTACACCCCTTGAGGGTCAGGGACCTTAGATTGTACACCCCTTGAGGGTTAGGGACCTTAGATTGTACACCCCTTGAGGGTTAGGGACCTTAGATTGTACGCCCCTTGAGGGTTAGGGACCTTAGATTGTACGCCCCTTGAGGGTTAGGGACCTAAGATTGTACGCCCCTTGAGGGTTAGGGACCTTAGATTGTACGCCCTTTGAGGGTCAGGGACCTTAGATTGTACGCTTCTTGAGGGTTAGGGACCTTAGATTGTACGCCCCTTGAGGGTTAGGGACCTTAGATTGTATGCCCCTTGAGGGTTAGGGACCTTAGATTGTACGCCCCTTGAGGGTTAGGGACCTTAGATTGTACGCCCCTTGAGGGTTAGGGACTGATGTGAATGTACAATATATATGTAAAGTGCTGCGTACATTGATGGCGCTATATAAGTACCTGAAATAAATATATAAATGTATTCATGAATGCTGCATTTATTTATATCTTCTTTTTTTAAAAAGAACAGTAGAAACACAACCTCTAACCTGAGACCCAGACCAACAAGATGTTGGGACTTGAACCTTCTGCTCGCTGTTGTTTGGAATGGGTGTAGATGAGAATATGGATCCTGAATCATTCTGATTTCATGGCAGATGAATTGAGAAGGTAGCAAAAGTTTCCAAAATACTCTCCAAAAACTACTTACGGTGACAGGTTGGTAGCGCTCTGATGAGTCTAAGGACCCGTTGATGGTGCAGTGGATGACTTTGTCATTGAAAACTATCAGATCGCATGGAGTATGGCCGACCTTGACTTGGTACTCATCCTCCCTCAGGCCCAGGTCGTCATGTTCTTTCTGGGAAGAGATATAATAACCGTTAGGAGCGAATTAAGCCGTTTGCTGCTCGTTACCCTCTTACCCAGAATACAGCGGGTGAAGAGTCATCACTGAGCTCCTCCCCCATGCAGGGCATTTTTCAGCTGGGGGAGAGTAGTTTTGGCACCTCCAGCACTGAATGTATGTAAGGGCAAGGAGTGCTGGATTGTTTTGGAGGGTCTATTAACCCCTTCCTGTCCGGACACTTTCACCCCCTTCCTGACCAGGGCAATTTTCAGCTTTCAGCGCTGTCACACTTTGAATGACAATTACGCAATCATGAAACGCTGTGCCCAATTGAATTTTTTACCATTTTTTTTGAGACAGATAAAGCTTTATTTTGGTGGTATTTATTCACCGCTGGGATTTTTATTTTTTTTGCTATGTAAATGAAAAAGTCCAAAAATTTTGAAAAAAAGTGTTTTTTTTAATAAAATTTTGCAAATAAATAATATTTCATCATAAATCTTTCCCAAAATTTATTCCGTTATCTTTTTAGTAAAAAAAAAAAAAAAATCCAAATTAGTTTATAACAAAAATTATAATTTTTAAACATTTTTTTTATATTTTTATTTTATTTTTTTATATTATTTTTTATTTTTTTTTTTTACATACTGTCACCCAAGCAGTATAGTGTCACCATGGTGACACTGTACTACTTGTGGGGGGTGATGAAGATTTTTTTTTTTTTTTACACTGATTGCTTTTACACCCATATAGGATGTAAAAGCAATCATTTCTCTTTCTCTCTGTCTGCATTCATGCACTCATTGAGAAGTACTGACTGAGCTGTGATTGGTCACAGCTTGTCACATGGTACAAGCATGTTGTAAATAGCCTTGTACCATGTGACCTCTGTGATCATTCACAGATTTCACACGTAGTAAGCAATGATGTCACAAGTGACATCTTGCTTACTACTTTGCATGTGATCACTGATTGGCCAATCAGTGATCACATGATCGGGACCTCGTACAGAGGTCCCGTCCGACGATCGGTGTTTCACTGTGTCCGGAGGACACAGCGGGCACCGGATCGCGGTGCTGTGCGCTCCCAGGGAGCGCGCACAAGCAGGGTGCGGGGAGGCTGTTTATAGACGGCCACCCGACCCTGCACTGCCACCGTCCGGTCGTTTATATGCAACGGCCGGTCGGGAAGTGGTTAATGATGGCTGCTGGGGGATTTATTGTCGCTCGGGAGGTCTACTGTTGCTGGTGGGGGTCTATTGTTGCTGGGGTGGGGGGGGGCAATTGTTGCTTGGATTGATCTAATGTTGAGGGAGAGGTCTGTTGATGCTGGCTGCTGGGAGATCTGTTGTTGCTGCTGGGGGTCTATTATTGATGGGTGGGGAGCAATTGTTGCTGGGATGGATCTAATGTTGAGACAGGGGTATGTTGATGCTGGCTGCTGGGAGATCTGTTGTTGCTGCTGGGGGTCTATTATTGATGGGTAGGGGAGCAATTGTTGCTGGGATGGATCTAATGTTGAGACAGGGGTATGTTGATGCTAGCTGCTGGGAGATCTGTTGTTGCTGCTGGGGGTCTATTATTGATGGGTGGGGAGCAATTGTTGCTGGGATGGATCTAATGTTGAGACAGGGGTATGTTGATGCTGGCTGCTGGGAGATCTGTTGTTGCTGCTGGGGGTCTATTATTGATGGGTAGGGGAGCAATTGTTGCTGGGATGGATCTAATGTTGAGACAGGGGTATGTTGATGCTAGCTGCTGGGAGATCTGTTGTTGCTGCTGGGGGTCTAATATTGATGGGTGGGGGAACAATTGTTGCTGGGATGGATCTAATGTTGAGACAGGGGTATGTTGATGCTGGTTGCTGGGAGATCTGTTGTTGCTGCTGGGGGTCTATAATTGCTGGGGTGGGGGGAGGGGCAATTGTTGCTGGGATGGATCTAATGTTGAGACAGGGGTATGTTGATGCTGGCTGCTGGGAGATCTGTTGTTGCTGCTGGGGGTCTATAACTGCTGGGGTGGGCAATTGTTGCTTGGATGGATCTAATGTTGAGGGATAGGTCTGTTGATGCTGGCTGCTGGGAGATCTGTTGTTGTTGCTGAGGGTATATTATTGCTGGGATGGATCTAATGTTGAGGGAGGGGTATGTTGATGCTGGCTCCTGGGAGATCTGTTGTTGCTGCTGGGGGGTCTATAATTGCTGGGGTGGGGGGCAATTGTTGCTGGGATGGATCTAATGTTGAGGGAGAGGTCTGTTGATGCTGGCTGCTGGGAGATCTGTTGTTGCTGCTGCGGGTCTATCATTGCTGGAGTGAATCTATTGCTGAGCTGGTATTTTGTTGCAGGGGTATCATTGATGCTGGAGGGGTCTATTGTTGTCGGGGATCTTTTGTTGCTGGGGGGATAGTGTTGTGGGGTATCTACTGATGCTTGGGGTCTATTGTCCTGTGCGGATCTATTTTTACTGGGGGTCTAGTGTTACTGGAGGGTCTATTTTTGTGGGAAGACCTATTGTTACTGGTGGGATCTATTGTTGCTGGGGGGGTCTATTCTTCTTGGGGGATCTATTGTTGCTGGGGGATCTATTTTACTGCTTTTCTTGTAATCATTAAAAAATTCCATTACAATTACTTAGCACGACAATATGATACCTGGTTTTGTATTCTCTACAATGGGCAGTACTGGGAGGTGAGTAGGGGATGGAACCAAGGGGCGGTGCTCAGAGGTAGGTAGGGGGCGGAGACAAGGGGTGATTCAGAAAAGGGGGAGTTCATGCACCTATTCTCTGAGAAAAAAAAAATCCCTGCTCACATGTATGACCAAAGTCAGGGGTTCTCCAACATGGTGTTTGATCAGCTTCTCCCTCTGGGCGGTGAAGAACAAGGGGTTGGGTTGATATTCCAGGCTGAACTTGCTGGATCCCGTCTCTGATTGGTCATCTCTGAGTTCCTCGTTGGACAGATCATAGACACCGTTGACGTAGAAGGAGACACTGATGTTTTTTTTCTCCTGCGTGGTGTTGGGGGCAGTGGGGGATGGGCAGGTGATCACCGTGTCACTCATAACAGTGCAGTTCTAAAAGTAAAGTCAAAATGACAACCATGAGAGCACCTCCTGACGTGTAGATGACCATCAAATTTAAACAAAAACTCTTAAACTGGTCTAAAGTCAAGCTTTTTGATTGGGTCGGGTTTAGATTGCCTGTCATGAGGATTGCTGTATATCAGGAGTCTCCAATCTTTCCAAACAAAGGAACAGTTTATTGTCCTTCACACTTTAGGGGGGCCGGACTTTGGCCAGTGGGAGAAGAAAATGACCCGTTGTCAGTGGATAGAACCAATGTCCCATCATTGGTATTAGTGGGAGGAATAGTGCCCCATCATTGGTGTCAGTGGGAGGAATAGTGCCCCATCATTGGTGTCAGTGGGAGGAATAGTGCCCCATCATTGGTGTCAGTGGGAGGAATAGTGCCCCATCATTGGTGTCAGTGGGAGGAATAGTGCCCCATCATTGGTGTCAGTGGGAGGAATAGTGCCCCATCATTGGTGTCAGTGGGAGGAATAGTGTCCCATCATTGGTGTCAGTGGGAGGAATAATTCCCCATCATTGGTATCAGTGGGAGGAATAGTGCCCCATCATTGGTGTCAGTGGGAGGAATAGTGCCCCATCATTGGTGTCAGTGGGAGGAATAGTGTCCCATCATTGGTATTAGTGGGAGGAATAGTGCCCCATCATTGGTGTCAGTGGGAGGAATAGTGCCCCATCATTGGTGTCAGTGGGAGGAATAGTGCCCCATCATTGGTATCAGTGGGAGGAATAGTGCCCCATCATTGGTATCAGTGGGTGGAATAGTGCCCCATCATTGGTATCAGTGGGAGGAATAGTGCCCCATCATTGGTGTCAGTGGGAGGAATAGTGCCCCATCATTGGTATTAGTGGGAGGAATAGTGCCCCATCATTGGTGTCAGTGGAAGGAATAGTGCCCCATCATTGGTGTCAGTGGGAGGAATAGTGCCCCATCATTGGTATTAGTGGGAGGAATAGTGCCCCATCATTGGTATCAGTGGGAGGAATAGTGCCCCATCATTGGTGTCAGTGGGAAGAATAGTGCCCCATCATTGGTATTAGTGGGAGGAATAGTGCCCCATCATTGGTATCAGTGGGAGGAATAGTGCCCCATCATTGGTATCAGTGGGAGGAATAGTGCCCCATCATTGGTATCAGTGGGAGGAATAGTGCCCCATCATTGGTGTCAGTGGGAGGAATAGTGCCCCAAAATTGGTATTAGTGGGAGGAATAGTGCCCATCATTGGTATCAGTGGGAGGAATAGTGTCCCATCATTGGTATCAGTGGGAGGAATAGTGCCCCATCATTGGTGACAGTGGGAGGAATAGTGCCCCATCATTGGTATCAGTGGGAGGAATAGTGCCCCATCATTGGTATCAGTGGGAGGAATAGTGTCCCATCATTGGTGTCAGTGGGAGGAATAGTGTACCATCATTGGTATTAGTGGGAGGAATAGTGTCCCATCATTGGTATTAGTGGGAGGAATAGTGCCCCATCATTGGTGTCAGTGGGAGGAATAGTGCCCCATCATTGGTGTCAGTGGGAGGAATAGTGCCCCATCATTGGTATCAGTGGGAGGAATAGTGCCCCATCATTGGCATCAGTGGGATGAATAGTGCCCCATCATTGGTATTAGTGGGAGGAATAGTGCCCCATCATTGGTGTCAGTGGAAGGAATAGTGCCCCATCATTGGTGTCAGTGGAAGGAATAGTGCCCCATCATTGGTGTCAGTGGGAGGAATAGTGCCCCATCATTGGTATTAGTGGGAGGAATAGTGCCCCATCATTGGTATCAGTGGGAGGAATAGTGCCCCATCATTGGTATTAGTGGGGGGAATAGTGCCCCATCATTGGTATTAGTGGGGGGAATAGTGCCCCATCATTGGTATCAGTGGGAGGAATAGTGCCCCATCATTGGTGTCAGTGGGAGGAATAGTGCCCCATCATTGGTGTCAGTGGGAGGAATAGTGCCCCATCATTGGTATTAGTGGGGGGAATAGTGCCCCATCATTGGTGTCAGTGGGAGGAATAATGCCCCATCATTGGTATCAGTGGGAGGAATAGTGCCCCATCATTGGTATTAGTGGGAGGAATAGTGCCCCATCATTGGTATCAGTGGGAGGAATAGTGCCCCATCATTGGTATCAGTGGGAGGAATAGTGCCCCATCATTGGTATTAGTGGGGGGAATAGTGCCCCATCATTGGTATCAGTGGGAGGAATAGTGCCCCATCATTGGTATTAGTGGGGGGAATAGTGCCCCATCATTGGTATCAGTGGGAGGAATAGTGCCCCATCATTGGTGTCAGTGGGAGGAATAGTGCCCCATCATTGGTGTCAGTGGGAGGAATAGTGCCCCATCATTGGTATTAGTGGGGGGAATAGTGCCCCATCATTGGTGTCAGTGGGAGGAATAATGCCCCATCATTGGTATCAGTGGGAGGAATAGTGCCCCATCATTGGTATCAGTGGGAGGAATAGTGCCCCATCATTGGTATCAGTGGGAGGAATAGTGCCCCATCATTGGTATCAGTGGGAGGAATAGTGCCCCATCATTGGTATCAGTGGGAGGAATAGTGCCCCATCATTGGTATCAGTGGGAGGAATAGTGCCCCATCATTGGTGTCAGTGGGAGGAATAGTGCCCCATCATTGGTGTCAGTGGGAGGAATAGTGCCCCATCATTGGTATTAGTGGGAGGATTGGTGCCCCATCATTGGTGTCAGTGGGAGGAATAGTGCCCCATCATTGGTATCAGTGGCAGGAATAGTGCCCCATCATTGGTATCAGTGGGAGGAATAGTGCCCCATCATTGGTATCAGTGGGAGGAATAGTGCCCCATCATTGGTATCAGTGGAAGGAATAGTGCCCCATCATTGGTGTCAGTGGGAGGAATAGTGCCCCATCATTGGTATTAGTGGGAGAAATAGTGCCCCATCATTGGTGTCAGTGGGAAGAATAGTGCCTCATCATTGGTGTCGGTGGAAGGAATAGTGCCCCATCATTGGTGTCGGTGGAAGGAATAGTGCCCCATCATTGGTGTCAGTGGAAGGAATAGTGTCCCATCATTGGTGTCAGTGGGAGGAATAGTGCCCCATCATTGGTATCAGTGGAAGGAATAGTGCCCCATCATTGGTGTCAGTGGGTGGAATAGTGCCCCATCATTGGTATTAGTGGGAGAAATAGTGCCCCATCATTGGTGTCAGTGGGAAGAATAGTGCCCCATCATTGGTGTCAGTGGGAGGAATAGTGTCCCATCATTGGTATCAGTGGGAGGAATAGTGTCCCATCATTGGTGTCAGTGGGAGGAATAGTGCCCCAACATTGGTGTCAGTGGGAGGAATAGTGCCCCATCATTGGTGTCAGTGGGAGGAATAGTGCCCCATCATTGGTATTAGTGGGAGGAATAGTGGCCCATCATCGGTGTCAGTGGGAGGAATAGTGCCCCATCATTGGTATTAGTGGGAGGAATAGTGGCCCATCATCGGTGTCAGTGGGAGGAATAGTGCCCCATCATTGGTATTAGTGGGAGGAATAGTGGCCCATCATCGGTGTCAGTGGGAGGAATAGTGCCCCAAGGGCTGGAAAATGGCAAGTAAAGGGCCACATTTAGCCCTTGGTTTGCAGTTTGGAGACCACTGCTGTATATTGTTACATGTTAAGAATGCATTCAAGCAGCAAAATTACTGACAGGTCCACTTTAACAATATATCCTAAGGTAATATTTACCATTTGTCCTCCATTATGGTTTTTAATCTTTATCTTCACGTCTTGAACTAGGCTGAATCGTTCTCCAGTAAGAGTGATGATTCGACCTCCACTACAAAGAAGAAAACACATCAAATGCTCTGTGCTTGGCCTCCGTGGTGACCAGCCTCACCAGTGATCCAGCAGGCTGTAGAAACCTACAATATTTTTCAGTACAGATTTCCATCAATGCTTTCATATACAGCAACTCTGCAATTTATTATTTAATATTTACCCGGACTTTACTTGCACTGCATGACCAAAAATCTGTGGACATCTGACCATCACACCTATATGAGTTTGTTGGACATCCCATTCCAAAACCATAGACAATAACATGAAGGTGGCCCCTGCTTTGTGTTTGAAGAAGCCTCCTCTCTCTTCCGGGAAGGCTTTTCACAAGATTTTGGAGTGTCTGTGGGAATTCATGGACATTTCCGTGGTCAGGAACTGATGTTGGATGACAAGATCTGGCTCACAGTTGGGGTTCCCATTCATTTTAAAGGTGTTCAGTAGGGTTGAGGTCAGGGATCTGTGCAGGCCACACCTGTTTCCCAAACTGTTGCTTCAAGGTTTGAAGCACAGATTTGTCTAAAACAATCTTTCTCAACGTTGCTTAGCCTAGACCAGCAATGGGCAAACTACAGCCTGCGGGCCGTATACGGCCCGGCGGACCTTTTAATCCGGCCCGCGGATGTGGCTGTCAGGATGTGTGTAGGCGGGGCAGCGTGACGAACGTGAGGGGAGCTAGGCTCCTCTCACAGTCCGCCCTGAAGACCAGAACGGCGCGGGAACACGGCGAGAGGAACGCGCGGAGCAAAGGTAAGTGAATTGACACGGGGGGGGACTTGGCTTACTACTTGGGGGGGGAATAGTACTGTGGGGGATGAAATACTATATGAGGGATGAATTAATATGGGGAATGAATTACTATGGGGGATGAATTACTATATGGGGGATGAATTACTATGGGGGATGAATTACTATATGGGGGATGAATTACTATATGGGGGATGAATTACTATAGGGGGGATGAATTACTATATGGGGGATGAATTACTATGGTGGATGAATTACTATATGGGGGATGAATTACTATGGGGGATGAATTACTATATGGGGGATGAATTACTATGGGGGATGAATTACTATATGGGGGATGAATTACTATATGGGGGATGAATTACTATGGGGGATGAATTACTATGGGGGATGTATTACTATATGGGGGATGAATTACTATGGGGGATGAATTACTATATGGGGGATGAATTACTATATGGGGGATGAATTACTATGGGGGATGAATTACTATGTAGGATGAATTACTATATGGGGGATTAATTACTATGGGGGATGAATTACTATAGGGGGGATGAATTACTATGGGGGATGAATTACTATATGGGGGATTAATTACTATGGGGGATGAATTACTATATGGGGGATGAATTACTATGGGGGATGAATTACTATGGGGGATGTATTACTATATGGGGGATGAATTACTATGGGGGATGAATTACTATGGGGGATGAATTACTATATGGGGGATGAAGTACTATATGGGGGATGAATTACTATATGGGGGATTAATTACTATAGGGGGGATGAATTACTATGGGGGATGAATTACTATATGGGGGATTAATTACTATGGGGGATGAATTACTATGGGGGATGAATTACTATATGGGGGATGAATTACTATAGGGGGGATGAATTACTATATGGGGGATGTATTACTATATGAGGGATGAATTACTATATGGGGGATGAATTACTATGGGGGATGAATTACTATATGGGGGATGAATTACTATATGGGGGATTAATTACTATGCTTACTATGGGGGAATATTACTATGCTTACTATGGATGACACATACACATCATTCATCTACTCTTGGTCCGGCCCCCGGGTCCAATATATGAACCCATTGCAGCCCTCAAGTCAAAAAGTTTGCCCACCCCTGGCCTAGAGGAACCCTTAAAATAATTTTCAGGTCTTAGGGAACCCCTGAAAAAATAATTAATTGGTGGTCAGTGAGAAGAATGCCTATCTTACAGTGGTGGTCAGAATGCCACCCTTGCAGATAGCAAAAAAAAAAATCCTTGATGCCATGCCACTGATCCTCCAAGTTGTGTTGGATCTGCAGGCACCATCAAATGTGGGTCAATCAGCCACGGCTCAAGAAACGACTGGCAACCGTTGGAGGAACTCTATGATTCCTCAGAATCCTGGATGAGAGTGGAAGGTTTCAGTCTTTCTATGCTCCAGCATTAAGAATACCCGTCATGGAGACACCAGGACTCATTTATTTGGAGGCGTCTCCATGTACCTTTGGTCATATATTAGACCCCTATAGGGCTTAGAAGCTTCAGTTGCCGGCCAGCAAAATACATCCGAATACCCACCTCATGTGGCTGCTTCTGGGCTCCATGTTTTTGATCACTGGGTTCTCTTTGTATTGGAAAGTAAAATTCCCATCTAGACAAGAGCTTCTTTCGAACTGGACACAAACCGTGACATTCATGTTGGGAAGGGAGCCCATCGCTGGAACGGTGCAACGGATGATGTTCTCTGTGCGTCTGGGAGGACATAACAAAGAGATGTAAAAGGAGAAGAAGAAGAGAGAGAGAGAGACATAGAAATGATTTACTAAGACAGGAATGTATACAACAGAAAGACTGGAAGAAGATCTGAGAGTTTCAAATAAGAGATTGCTGGATGAAACAAAAAAGGTTGATATGGCAGCTCACACAAGGTCTCTGCATTCCAAGGTGTCATCAAACAGGACGCGCACATCTCCGCCGATGTCAAGCTGGTTCCCGGAAATAGTAACTTTGGTTCCTCCAGCTTTTGGGCCAAGACTTGGGAACATGGAATAGATCTTTGGAACCTGAGTGGGATTACAGTGCAATGAGACACCAAACAATAACCACAGAAGATTCCCAGTTCATAGGGGTGTAAGAAAGGGACTGTAAAAGAGGAAGCTGTCTGGGGGGCAAGAAGGAGGTGCTCTATCACACATTAATGATGTGGCCCTTTGCTTGCTTTTATCTAGCCCTTGGGGAATATTTAATTCACTGACACCACCAATGGGGCATAATTCCCCCCACTGACATCAACAATGAGGCACAATTTCTACCAAAGACACTAACAAAGGGGCCCACTGACACCAATGATTGGGCACAATTCCTCCTGCTACCACCAAAGATGGGTTACAATTCCTCCCAATAACACCAACAATGGGTTACAATTCCTCTCACTAACACCAAAGATGGGGCACAATTCCTCCCACTGACACCAACGATGGGGCACTAATCCTCCAACTGACACCAATGGGGCAATATTCCTCCCACTGACACCAATGATGGGGTACTATTCCTCCCACTGAAGCCAATGATGGGGTACTATTCCTCCTACTGTTACCAATGATGGGGCACTATTCCTCCCACTGACACTAATGATGGGGCACTATTCCTCCCACTGACACCAATGATGGGGCACTATTCCTCCCACTGACACCAATGATCGGGCACTATTCCTCCTACTGTTACCAATGATGGGGCACTATTCCTTCCACTGATACCAATGATGGGGCACTATTCTTCCCACTGACACCAATGATGGGGCACTATTCCTCCTACTGTTACCAATGATGGGGCACAATTCATCTCACTAAAACCAAAGATGGGGCACAATTCCTCCCACTGACACCATTGATGGGGCACAATTCCTTCCAATAAAACCAAAGATGGGTTACAATTCCTCCCAATAACACTAATGATGGATTCAAATTCCTCCCACTGTCACCAACAAAGGGCCACAATTCCTTCCACTAACACCAAAGATGGGGCACAATTCCTCCCACTGACACCAATGATGGGGCACTATTCCTCCCACTGACACCAATGATGGAGCACTATTCCTCCCACTGACACCAATGATGGAACACTATTCCTCCCACTGATACCAATGATGGAGCACTATTCCTCCCACTGATACCAATGATGGGACACTATTCCTCCCACTGACACCAATGATGGGGCACTATTCCTGCCACTGACACCAATGATGGGGCACTATTCCTCCCACTGACACCAATGATGGGGCACTATTCCTCCTACTGACACCAATGATGGGGCACTATTCCTCCCACTGACACCAATGATGGGACACTATTCCTCCCACTGATACCAATGATGGAGCACTATTCCTCCCACTGATACCAATGATGGGACACTATTCCTCCCACTGACACCAATGATGGGGCACTATTCCTGCCACTGACACCAATGATGGGGCACTATTCCTCCCACTGACACCAATGATGGGGCACTATTCCTCCTACTGACACCAATGATGGGGCACTATTCCTCCCACTGACACCAATGATGGGGCACTATTCCTCCCACTGATACCAATAATGGGTTACAATTCCTCCCACTGACACCAATGATGGGGCACTATTCCTCCCACTGATACCAATAATGGGTTACAATTCCTCCCACTGATACCAATGATGGGGCACTATTCCTCCCACTGATACCAATGATGGGGCACTATTCCTCCCACTGATACCAATAATGGGTTACAATTCCTCCCACTGACACCAATGATGGGGCACAGTTCCTCAGACACCAATGATGGGGCATTACTTTTTCACACATTACTTGATCTGAATGGTCTTGTGTCTTTTTTCAACCAGACATTGGGTAATGTGTAACATTGGGACCTTTTCTACTCCCAGTGTGTAAAGATTGTCAACTCTTTTAGTAAACCAGCCCAATTACCTGTCCCAGCAAGCCCTTACCATAAAGGAATATTTCTCTTTTGAGTGTCCCCCCCCATTAATATCCAGGGTCACCCAATCGCTCAGCTCACGAGCAGACATCCCTGTCACACAGACGATCCTTGGAAAAGAAAGCAAAACAGATTTGAAGGGTTAATTTAAAGGACAGCAAGGTCAAATTATTATTATACAGGAGTTATATGGCGCCAACAGTGTGCGCAGAGCTTTACAAAATGAAGGCAGTCATTACAGTTACAATACAATTTGGTACAAGAGGAAACAGAGGGCCCGGCTCGTTCTTACAATCTAAGAGGAAGGGTTGAGTGATACAAAAGGTAACAGCTGTGGGGGATGGGCTGATGGCGGAAACAATGGCAGTTTACTAGTTAGAAGCAGGGAAAGGTTTTCAGGGATTGTCTAAAGGTGGATAGATTAGGAGATAGCCAGACAGATTGGGGTAGGGAGTTCCATAGGATGGGAGAAGCTTGGGAAAAGTCCTGGAGGTGAGCATGGGAAGAGGTGACACGGGAACTAGAGAGCAGAAGGTCTTGGGAGGAATGAAGACTGCGGTTTGGTTGATATTTTGAGACCAGATTGGTGATGTAGCCGGGGGCAGAGTTGTGGATGACTTTGAATGATTTTGAATTTTATTCGTTGGGCGAGTGGAAGCCGGTTACAGAAAGATTTTCAAACACGGTTGATTGCTAGTTCGGTGATTCAACAGAAGAAAGTTTAATATGAAATTTCTGATTTCCTGCTTGCGGCAAGCGAATTGCTCCAAATACTAGAAAACAGAGAACCCGCTCTGAAGAAAATAATCTGTTTCTTAAAAATATTTAGTTATGCAGCAATTTCATTAAAATTCATAATAATTTGCAAGCAAAACTCACTCTTGTGACACCAGGTATCTGTCTGCGATGGGCGTACAGGGAACGTCTCCGATCGCCACTTTGTCCGCGATGTCACTATAGCGGCTGCCCAGATTGCGTCCGAGGATTGTAAGCAAAGTGCCGCCATGCAAAGGTCCGCTCACCGGCTCTATCTGAGGGGAGAGACGCAAAAATCTGAAAAATCAAATCTGCGACAAACTACAGTTTATACTTTACCCCCGGTTCACATATATGCGGCTGTGCGGGCTGCATTTTGCACGGGCAGGAGAACCCACTCATTTGAATGGACTCCCGTGCCCCGTGACAGGGAAGAAGTCTCTGCACTTCTTCTGAAAATGCAGCCCGCACGGGAACCTTAGACCCCAGTACAGTTGCGTTTTCCAGTGCGGGTGGCGTGCCATTAGAACTAATCGCACTGGTCGGCAGGTCCGCAATTCTCTGTGCAGGTGGTGCGGCAGGTCTGCAGCGGCACCACCCGCACAGATGGGAACCGGGGGATTAATAACCACTTCCCATCCAGCCGCGTATCTCTACAACGCTGGATAGGAAGGGTGAGATCTCAGTAATCGCTGCAGCGATGACAGAGATATCATTTATTTCAGCCGGTGATTCCTTTCAAAGTAAAAGCTGTCATAGGGGCTATAAAGCCAAGGCTTACTTCTACAGGCGGCGGAAAGGGGTCCCTTCCGCTGCCGCTACCTTTACCAGGCGAGAGAGAGAGAAAGAAAGAAAGAGACAGAGAAAGAAAAGAAAGAAAGAAAGAAAGAAAGAGAAAGAGAAGAAAAGAAAAAAAAGAAAGAAAGAAAGAGAAAGAGAAGAAAAGAAAAGTGAACGCCGAGAAGAAAGAAATAAAGAAAAAAAGAGAGAAAGAAAAGAAAAGTGAATGCAGAATAAAAAGAAAGAGAGAAAGAAAAGCGAATGAAGAGAAGAAAGAAAGAACGAAAAAAAGAAAGAAAAGTGAAGAAAGAAAAGAAAGAGAAAGAAAGAAAGAAAGAAAGAGAAAAAAAAGAAAGAGAAAGAAAGAAAGAAAGAGAAAAAGAAAAGAAGAGAGAAAGAAAGAGAAAAAGAAAAGAATAGAGAAAGAAAGAGAAAAAGAAAAGAAAAGAAAAGTAGAGAGAAAGAAAGAAAGAAAAGTGAAGAAAGAAAGAAAAGTAAGAGGAAGAAAAGTGAAGAAAGAAAGAGAAAGAAAGAAAGAGAAAAAGAAAAGAAGAGAGGAAGAAAGAAAGAAAGAAAGAAAGAAAGAAAGAAAGAAAGAAAGAAAGAAAGAAAGAAAGAGAAAAAGAAAAAGAGAAGAAAAGAAAAGTGAACGCAGAGAAGAAAGAAAGAGAGAAAGAAAAGCGAATGAAGAGAAGAAAGAAAGAATGAAAGAACGAACGAACGAACGAACGAAAGAAAGAAAGAAAGAAAGAAAGAGAAAGAAAGAAGGAAGAGAGAAAAAAAAAAGAAAGAAAAAGAAAAGAAGAGAGAAAGAAAGAAAGAAAAGTGAAGAAAGAAAGAAAAGAAAGAGAAAGAAAAGTGAAGAAAGAAAGAAAAGTAAGAGAAAGAAAAGTGAAGAAAGAAAGGAAAGAAAGACAAAGAAAGAAAGAAGAGAAAAAAAAGAAAGAAAGAAAAAGAAAAGAAAGAAAGAAAGAAAAGAAGAGAGGAAGAAAGAAAGAAAGAAAAGTGAAGAAAGAAAAAGAAAAGAAAATAAGAGAGGAAGAAAGAAAGAAAGAAAAGTGAAGAAAGAAGAAAAGAAAGAGAAAGAAAAGTGAAGAAAAAAAGAAAAGAAAGAGAAAGAAAAGTGAAGAAAGAAAGAAAAGTAAGAGAAAGATAAGTGAAGAAAGAAAGAAAAGAAAGAGAAAGAAAAGTGAAGAAAGAAAGAAAAGAAAGAGAAAGAAAGAAAGAGAAAAAGAAAAGAAGAGAGGAAGAAAGAAAGAAAGAAAAGAAAAATAAACAGATTAGGATAAACCAAATTCTAAAATAATATACCTTCCAGATCTCAGGGGCAGGGCAAGTACCCTGAACAGGAAGTGATTCACTTTTCAGCCTGCAGGAGGCGCTGCTCTCACTCCAAGTGCACAGGTGCCCCAGATCGGTGCGTCCGCGGCACAGGGAGCAGTCGGTGGTCTCAGATGCACAGTTGTACACTTCCACTGGAAAACAGAAACACATATGGGCTTATTTAATACCAGCATACCAACCAATCAGAATTAGACTTTCATTAGAACATACTCAGAGCTGGCAGAATCTGCTTTTGGATTGGTTGCCGTTTGTAGCTCTTACAGTCTGATTAGCAGCGAATGTTCAGCAAACGTCTAGAAAATAACTAAAATCACTAAGCTTTAATAAAGTCGTAATCACTAATAATTACAAATCTATCTTTGGAGAGCTAACCTTAAAGTGGCTGTAAACCCTTCCATATCCCCAGTGAAGTGACTGGCCTCAGGTGGTACACAGAGATGAAACAAATTCTCCTACATAAGTTGCACCTGTTTACCTGCAGCCACAGTTTCCCTACATCTATTCAAAGTGCAAAATTTACACAGGATCTCTCCGCTCTGAAAAGCAGGGGGCGGAGAGCTGAAGTTTCATCAGTGAGGAGAGCTCTGAGAGCTGATTGGAGGGAAGAGACACTCCCCACCCAACACACAGGAACAGAGCTGAGGCTGTCAATCATAGGCTGTGCCCTTCCCTGTCACCTTTTCTCTTGGTGTCAGGAAAACTCATCAGAAGTGATTCATACTGACAGCAGAGGAAGGAGACAGCAGACAGAAATTACACAGTACTCTGGACTGAGACAAGTGTACACTATAGAGGGATATGCTTTGTTCATATTTCATGTCTGAGGTTTACAAACACTTTAATAAGCAATTAGCTGGCTTCAGTAGGTGTTTAATTGCAAGAGAATACTGACTATTACTGATTGGACTTCATTGGCAGGATCAACAGGTTTTGGTGGGACTTTGCATAGGGGGACGAAGAGAATCACGCTGGGAAATCTCTGGTTCCTCGGGGGTGGAGTTAACTGCTCTTAGTTGGAACTTAGGTTTCCTATTAGAGGGTCTACGGCCCCTACACAAATAAATGGTAAGAAGCCCATTGGACCACTTCTTACCAGTTCGTTATCATGGGGAACTAAGGGGTCACTCCACCAATTCCAATATTTTTTCATCCCATATTTCTTTATTTGATTCAACTGGACAAAGGTGCGAATCTTGGGTGAAAGTTATGTAAATCTTGGGTGTTAATAATAAGTTACAAACATGTCTTCCTCTTCTTTGTATCAATACATCTCCACCCAGGGGCGGACTGACAACTCATAGGGCCCCTGGGCAATAGGGGATCACGGGGCCCCTGTGTCCTTGCCCAAACTCAAAAAAGCCTATGAAAAAGGTACCAGGGGCATCTCATGGGGCCCCCTACTGACCCCGCGCCCTCGGGCAGTGCCCGAGTTTTCAAATGGTTAGTCCGCCACTGTCTCCACCAAGGTCAAGTTGGTGGCGATTTTTCAGCAAACAATGCCAGTGACATCATCAACGTACCGCGCACTGGCGCCCATTATTTGGCCTGAGTTGTCAGTCCGCCCCTGGTGTGCAGTGAACTCAGAGTAAGGGCTCCTTTACATGAGCGCTGAAGATCCAAGGTGAATCGCTCTTCAGAGGGCATTTGACAGGCAGCGAGGAAGCGTTTATACATCAGCACCTCACTGCCTGTTCTAACCCCTAAATGGCTGTACCACCACGCTGTGGCACCATTCACTTGAACCCACTGAACACAAATTAGGCAGAACCAGGGGCGGACTGACAACTCATGGGGCCCCCAGGCAATAGGGGATCATGGGGCCCCTGTGTCCTTGCCCAAACTCAAAAAAGCCTATGAAAAAGGTACCAGAGGCATCTCATGGGGCCCCCTACTGACCCCGCGCCCTCGGGCAGTGCCCGAGTTTTCAAATGGTTAGTCCGCCACTGTCTCCACCAAGGTCAAGTTGGTGGCGATTTTTCAGCAAACAATGCCAGTGACATCATCAACGTACCGCGCACTGGCGCCCATTATTTGGCCTGATCCTAATGCCAACATAGTGGGAACCAATGACAAAGCCAAATCATTCAAATCCAGGGGTGGACTGACAACTCATGGGGCCCCCGGGCAATAGGGGATCATGGGGCCCCTGTGTCCTCACCCACACTCAAACCACACCCAAAAAAGCCTATGAAAGGTACCAGGGGCATCTCATGGGGCCCCCACTGACCCTGGGCCCTCGAGCAGTGCCCGAGTTCCCAAATGGTCAGTCCGCCCCTGCTTTAGAGTGGTTGTGGTTTGATAATGGTCAGTGGTCTGCATTGTGAGTGGCCGCCAAGACACGAACGTGGCTCCAGGTGACAACATCTGTCACCAGCGTGCACAACAGCCGCGTTTTTTATTACCGCGAGTGGCCGGCAGCTCAATGCCGCTGACATCGCGTCACGTACAATAATTGGAAAGGAATTTTATTTTCCACCGAAAAACAATAGAGACATTAAGGAAAATCCGCACAGGAAACTGGCGCGGGAATTAGACAGAAGAATAGAAAACTTCTTTCAGTTAGAATACGGAGCGAGCAGACGGGATTTTGGGGATCCGTCACGTCTTTTTAATTTATTTAGAGGCGAGTCGCAGCTTAAAAAAAAAAAAAAAAAAGAAAAAAAAAAAAAGAGAACTGTTGGTGTATGGAAAAAATATCTTGGCAAGGCTACAGTCTGCAGATGTAGGATATGTAAAGTGGAGACATTATGTTTAATTCAATTTATTGGAGAAATAAGATACAGTCCTAACTGCCATTCGGATCGAGCGTTCAACGCCGACTTTCATTCTCTCTGCGGAAATACGAAACGTTGCGTTTTATTTAACTTTATTTCTAATCGCAAAGATCTAAATTCCTATTTTATGTCTCGCTGTTCATCGCTGCTTCTTGGTGTGTATGGAGTCATTTAACCACTTCACTTTCACTTCCTGCCCAGGCCCATTTTCAGCTCTCAGCGCTGTCACACTTTGAATGACAATTGTGCGGTCGTGCAACACTGTACCCATATGAAACAGCTTTCTTTTGTTGGTATTTAATGGGGATGCACCGGTACTGATCTCGGTCCTGATACCGAGAGTTTTCACGAGTGCTCGTACTAATACCAGAAACCGATACTTTGCGGTGCGATTTGCGTCAATACAAATTGCACCGCATGCGATTTGAACAGGAATGCGATTTCCCCACTGCTCCTGTGTGAACGCAGGTTTGTCATAGCCTTAGTTCACACGGAAGCGGTGCAGGGAGATTGGGGGTGTGGGGATGTATACTATGGAGGCAGATGCTCCATATTCTCAGTGGTAGGAGAGGAGAGAAAGAGGTGGGGATTTGAAATCCTCGCCGCTTTTTCTCCTTTCCTTTCAGGGATGACAGTTCAGGCTAGAGCGCTTTTGATTGGACAGTGCTGACCTATCAGATGTCATCTAGCCAATACTGTCATCCCTGCAAGGGGGGGAGAGAAAGCCGCTGTGATTTCAAATCCTCAGATCTGTGAAGTGGCTTTCTCTGATCGAGTTGCAGGGATGACAGTATGGGTTAGACGACATCTGATTGGTCAGTATCGTCCATATGACGGTGCTGACCAATCAAAAGCCCTCTAGCTTGAACTGTCATCCCTGCAAGGAGAGGAGAGAAAGCAGCAGGTATTTCAAATCCTCAGATCTGTGAAGTGGATTTCATTCCTCTACTTGCAGCAACGACAGTACAGGCTAGACGGCATCTGATTGGCCAGTACCATCCATGTGACAGTGCTGACCAATCAAAAGCCCTCTAGCCCGAACTTTCATCCCTGCAAGGAGAGGAGAGAAAGCGGTGGGGATTTCAAATCCTCAGATTTGTGAAGTGGCTTTCTCTGCTCTACTATCACGGATGACAGTACGGGCTAGACGGCATCTGAATGGTCAGTACCATCCATGTGACAGTGCTGACCAATGAAAAGCCCTCTAGCCTGAACTGTCATCTCTGCAAGGAGAGGTGAGAAAGCAGCAGGGATTTCAAATCCTCAGAACTGTGAAGTGGCTTTCATTCCTCTACTTGCAGCAATGACAGTACAGGCTAGACGGCATCTGATTGGTCAGTACCATCCATGTGACAGTGCTGACCAATCAAAAGCCCTCTAGCCCGAGCTGTCATCCCTGCAAGGAGAGAAGAGAAAGCGGCGGGGATTTCAAATCCTCAGACTTGTGAAGAGGCTTTCTTTTCTCTACTTGCAGCGACGACAGTACGGGCTAGACGGCATCTGACTGGTCAGTGCCATCCATGTGAAAGTGCTAACCAATCAAAAGCTCTCTAGCCTGAGCTGTCATCCCTGCAAAGAGAAGATTTCAAATCCTCGCCTTTCTCTCCTCTCCTACCATTGAGAATATGAAGCATCTTCCAGCTGTTGAAGTACTACAAGTCCCATCATGCCTCTGCCTCTGGGTGTCTTGCTTTTGGATGTCAAAGTCTTGCAAGGCTTCATGGGACTTGCAGTTCCTAAACACCTGGAGGGCCATAGTTTGGACACCCCTGATCTATTCTATTCCTTTATGTTCTATTCTATTTTATTCTATTCTTGTTTTCGGATTCGATTTAGCTTCGGAATTCGATTCAAATTTAATTTGAATTTCAGACGTAATTTTGTTTCATTATTTGAGATTTGTTTAAATTCATTACTATTGTAATTTGGAAATTCGGATACATCCAAATCTTGATTCGGAACCGCACATGTCTAGTAAACATGTTAACCCCTTCTTCCTGTCTGGGACAGTCATAGCTAACTTCCAGCAGGCGACCCGCCGACAAGTCAGAATTCATTAAACCTAAATAACCAGTTATGGACATTGCTTTTACTACACTGCTGAAAAACCGGCATCAAAGTACAAAGGGTGCATGTGCTGCCACTGTCCTCTCGCACTTGCTGGCAAATGACAGCAGCTGTATAAGGCTCCGTATCCCCCGGTGATTAGGGCCGGAGCGAATAGTAGCAGCAGGAATCAGAGATTCCTGCTATGGCTTTTAGAGGATAGATGTCACCACTGGCCCCATTCACTGTAAGGGCCCATGTACACTGCAGCCGATAAACTGACATTCAGGAGCTGTTCTGCGTTTTTTTCAGCAGCCCCTGAACTCTCCCTAATGTTTCCTATGTGTCCGTGTACACATCGTCCCTTACAGGCAGTTCAGATTACAGTAGTTTTTTTTGAACGCACCAAAATACGTTCAGGAGTTTTACCGGCGTTTCAAATGCCAAACACGTGTAAACTCGGCTAACCGCATTTATAAGCGTTTGCGTTTAGAAGCTTTTTTTACTGTTCCATATCCAGATGCTGTCCGGAGCCTTTTTTCATCATCAGAAATGCATGCAAAGTGTTTTCCATGTATTCCAATGGACCCGGTACACCAGCGCAGTCAGTTCCAGGTTTGGCGTGAAGGAAAAAATGGTAGAACGCGCCGCATTCTGCTCATGATAGGATCCATAGTGAATACAACCAGAAAAGACCGGTCATCTCCACACATACTGCTCTCTCTGCTTCTGCTCTCTCTAGTTCTCTCAAAATGTCTGAAATAGTTAATTATTTATTGTTTTTCAGTGCATTCTGGGCATTTGGGAAGGTCTCCTGAGGTTACCTTTAAACGCGCTTCTAAGCGCAAACGCGCATAAACGCGGCTAAACTGCCGTTCTTTGACCTACGTTTTCCAGCAGTCAGTTTCCATCATTCAGAAGAGTTTTCCAAACGCCCCGTGTACATGGAGCCCTAAAGACAGCTTGCCAGCAGCTGCAGTTTTTTTTGTTCCTCCTTGTGTGCCTCTGCTCCCGCGGAGGAAAATGCAGCTGGAAAAACATGCCTAAAGCTAATTTTGCATGCGCATTTGCACATTTGCGTGAATGCGTTTTATTAGCCAGAATGTTACTTTATTCGCCCATGACAATGCATTAACGCGCAAAACTCCCTGCCTGCTCAGAAGGTGCGAAGATTTCAGCACTTCCTAAACTGACGATGGCCCAGCTCCTCCTCCACACAGATAATGCTTTCTGTAACTCTCTTCAGCAGAAATTTTATTATTAGAAGGTCGTTGGTTCAAATCCCAACCACGGCGCCACCTGCCTGGAGTTTGCATGTTCTCCCTGTGCCTGCGTGGGTTTCCTCTGGGTACTCCGGTTTCCTCCCACAATACAAAGACATGCTGGTAGGTGAATTGGCTCCTGTCTAAATTGGCCCTAGTATGTGTATGTATGAATGTGAGTTAGGGATCTTAGACTGTACCCCCCTTGAGGGTTAGGGACCTTAGATTGTACGCCCCTTGAGGGTTAGGGACCTTAGACTGTACCCCCCTTGAGGGTTAGGGACCTTAGATTGTACCCCCCTTGAGGGTTAGGGACCTTAGATTGTACACCCCTTGAGGGTTAGGAACCTTAGATTGTACACCCCTTGAGGGTTAGGGACCTTCGATTGTACGCCCCTTGAGGGTTAGGGACCTTAGATTGTACGCCCCTTGAGGGTTGGGGACCTTAGATTGTACGCCCCTTGAGGGTTAGGGACCTTAGATTGTACCCCCCTTGAGGGTTAGGGACCTTAGATTGTACGCCCCTTGAGGGTTAGGGACCTTAGATTGTACACCCCTTGAGGGTTAGGGACCTTAGATTGTACCCCCCTTGAGGGTTAGGGACCTTAGATTGTACCCCCCATGAGGGTTAGGGACCTTAGATTGTACGCCCCTTGAGGGTTAGGGACCTTAGATTGTACGCTCCTTGAGGGTTAGGGACCTTAGATTGTATGCCCCTTGAGGGTTAGGGACCTTAGATTGTACGCCCCTTGAGGGTTAGGGACCTTAGATTGTATGCCCCTTGAGGGTTAGGGACCTTAGATTGTATGCCCCTTGAGGGTTAGGGACCTTAGATTGTATGCCCCTTGAGGGTTAGGGACCTTAGATTGTACGCCCCTTGAGGGTTAGGGACCTTAGATTGTACCCCCTTTGAGAGTTAGGGACCTTAGATTGTACCCCCCTTGAGGGTTAGGGACCTTAGATTGTATGCCCCTTGAGGGTTAGGGTCCTTAGATTGTACTCCCCTTGAGGGTTAGGGACCTTAGATTGTACGCCCCTTGAGGGTTAGGGACCTTAGATTGTACGCCCCTTGAGGGTTAGGGACCTTAGATTGTACGGCCCTTGAGGGTTAGGGACCTTAGATTGTACCCCCCTTGAGGGTTAGGGACCTTAGATTGTACGCCCCTTGAGGGTTAGGGACCTTAGATTGTACGCCCCTTGAGGGTTAGGGACCTTAGATTGTACGCCCCTTGAGGGTTAGGGACCTTAGATTGTACACCCCTTGAGGGTTAGGGACCTTAGATTGTACGCCCCTTGAGGGTTAGGGACCTTAGATTGTACGCCCCTTGAGTGATAGTCCTCATGCATATGAGACGTTTTTACAGCGGCTGTTTTTGGCTTTTGACGTTTTTTTCTACAGCCAGTAAACCCTCCAGAATTATTATTATAATACAGGATTTATATAGTGCCAACAGTTTGCTCAGCGCTTTACATTACAGCATGTTATCCTATGAGCCCATGCACACATAGACTGTAATCAACATTTTTTAGCAGGGATGTTTTTTGGCTGGAAAAAAACCCAGGATTAGTTCATTTTTAGAGGAGTCTTTTTAGCTGTAAAAACGCTCTAATGCTGAAAAACATGGCAAACGCAGTAAAACGCTGCAAACTGGCATTTCTGGACCTTTTTTTTAACCCCCCCTCAAAAAATGTCTTTTTTGCAAAAAAAAAAAAAAAGTGCTAAAAAACGCAAAAGCAGCCAAAATGCAGGAAAGCGCTAATTCAAAAACGCTAAAAAAAGTTGAAAAACTCACGTTTTTAATGTGACTTTACACAGCTAATGTTACCAGCGTTATCAAAACGCCCCGCGTGGAGCCTTAGGGACTGATGTGAATGTACAATATTAATGTAAAGTGCTGCGTAAATTGATGGTGCTATATAAGTACCTGAAATAAAACAGGGCAGCACAGCGGCTAAATGGTTAGCACTTTCGCCTGGCAGTACTCGGGTCGTTGGTTCAATTCCCAACCACAGCACCACCTGCCTGGAGTTTGCATGTTCTCCCTGTGCCTGTGTGGGTTTCCTCCCACACCTCAGAAGACATGTTGGTAGGTGAATTGGCTCCTGTCTAAATTGGCCCTAGTATGTGAGTTAGGGCCCTTAGATTGTACACCCCTTGAGGGTCAGGGACTGATGTGAATGTACAATATATATGTAAAGTGCTGCGTACATTGACGGCGCTATATACAGTTGCAAGAAAAAGTATGTGCACCCCTTGGGATTACGTGGAGTTTTGCATGAATTGGGCATAAAACGTGCTCTGAACGTCATCTAAGTCACAACAATAGAAGAACACAGTCTGCTGAACATAATACTACACAAACATTAGATGTTGCCATGGTTTAATTGCACATAACATGTAAACATTCACAGTGCAGGGAGGAAAAAGTATGTGTGGCCCTAGCTTAATGACTTCTCCCAGAGCTAATTGGAGCCAGGAGTGAGCCAACCTTGACTCCAATCAGTGTGATGATATTGGATGTGTTGCTGACACCTGTTTTGGGTTTACTGGTTTCAAGAAGCACTGTCTGATGTGAACCATGCCTCGCAGAAAAGAGCTCTCAGAAGACCTACGATCAAGAATTGTTGACTTGAATGAAGCTGGAAAGGGTTACAAAAGTATCTCCTTGAGCCTTGATGTTCATGTGTCCACGGTAAGACAGACTGTCTACAAATGGAGAAAGTTTAGCACTGTTGCTACTCTCCCTAGGCGTGGTCGTCCTGTAAAAATGACTGCAAGAGCACAGCGCAGAATGCTGCATGAGGTAAAGAAGAATCCCAGAGTGTCAGCTAAAGACCTACAGAAATCTCTGGCACATGCTAACATTTTTGTTGACACATCTACAATAAGGAAAACATGAAACAAGAATGGAGTACATGGGAGGACACCACGGAGGAAGCCATTGCTGGCCAAAAAGAAGATTGCAGCATGTTTGAAGTTTGCAAAAGAGCACCTGGATGTTCCACAGCACTACTGGCAAAATATACTGAGGACAGATGAAACCAAGATTGAGTTGTTTGGGAAGAACACACAACACTATGTGTGGAGAAAAAAAGGCACAGCACACCAACATCAAAACCGCATCCCCACTGTGAAACATGGCGGAGGGAGCATCATGGTTTGGGGCTGCTTTGCTGCCTCAGGGTCTGGACGGATTGTTGTCATTGATGGGAAAATGAATTCCAGAGTTTATCAAGACATTTTGCAGGAAATTGTACGACCATCTGTCCGCCAACTGAAGCTCCGCAGAGGATGGGTGATGCAACAGGACAATGACCCAAAGCATACAAGTAATTCAACAAAACAATGGCTGCAACAGCACAGAATACGCCTTCTGGAGTGGCCCAGTCAGAGTCCTGACCTCAACCCCATTGAAATGCTGTGGCATGACCTTAAGAGAGCGATTCACACCAGACATCCCAAGAATATTGCTACACTGAAACAGTTTTGTGAAGAGGAGTGGTCCAAAATTACTCCAGATCGTTGTGCAGGTCTGATCTGCAACTACAGGAAACGTTTGGTTGAGGTTATTGCTGCCAAAGGAGGGTCAACCAGTTATTAAGTCCAAAGGTTCACATACTTTTTCCTCCCTGCACTGTGAATGTTTACATGTTATGTGCAATTAAACCATGGCAACATCTAATGTTTGTGTAGTATTATGTTCAGCAGACTGTGTTCTTCTAATGTTGTGACTTAGATGACGTTCAGAGCACATTTTATGCCCAATTCATGCAAAACTCCACGCAATCCCAAGGGGTTCACATACTTTTTCTTCCAACTGTAAGTACCTGAAATAAAACAGGGCAGATAAGTGGTTAGTACTTCCGCCTGGCAGTATTCGGATCGTTGGTTCAATTCCCAACCACAGCACCGCCTGCCTGGGGTTTGCATGTTCTCCCTGTGCCTGCGTGGGTCTCTTCCCACACCTCAAAAGACATGCGGGTAGGTGAATTGGCTCCTGTCTAAATCAGCCCTAGTATGTGTATGTGAGTTAGGGCCCTTAGATTGTACGCCCCTTGAGGGTTAGGGACCTTAGATTGTACGCCCCTTGAGGGTTAGGGACCTTAGATTGTACGCCCCTTGAGGGTTAGGGCCCTTAGATTGTACGCCCCTTGAGGGTTAGGGACCTTAGATTGTACGCCCCTTGAGGGTTAGGGCCCTTAGATTGTACGCCCCTTGAGGGTTAGGGACCTTAGATTGTACGCCCCTTGAGGGTTAGGGCCCTTAGGTTGTAGGGTTAGGGACTGATGTGAAATATATATATATGTAAAGCACGGCATAAATTGATGGCACTATAAAGAAACCTGCAATAAAAAAAAACAATTTTGATGGATTTAGGTCGACTACAAGATCCCAAATACCGTAACCAAAAAAAAAAGGAACAACTTACGGCAAACAATGTAACTTACCGGTCACAGCGTTGGGATTGTCGAGGAACTTTCCAGGGCGGTTGATCAGCTGCAAGTTCACTTGGAACTTTCGGCTACTTTCCAAAGTGTGGAGCTAGGAGGTGAAATAAAACGAATTAGGAGAGGGGAGAGGAGAAGTGGAGCCAGGATGGGGTCTGTAATTAGTCTGCTTCTGTGCGCTCTTCCTAATCCTCTGCGGAGGTGAGGCTGAAATCGCGTTATTCTACAGTCACGGCTGGCTCCTTAAAGGCCCACCCCGCTGAGTCGTTTTTTTGTGGATGTGTCGGCACCCCTTCTATCACCCCTTCTATCAGAGGTGAGGACTGAATCAGGCGATTTCAAGCCTCACCTCTGGTCACTGCTATCTTAATAGCATCGTGGGCCCCTGGGGAATGTAATGCCCCTACCAGGGAGATGGTGACCTGTGGTGCACTTTGCACACTGTGGCACTGCTAGGGGGTCTTTCGTGAGATATCAGGGGTCCAAACAGGCCCCTGATATCTCACCTTTGGAACAGAGAAAGGGGTCTGAGGACACATTCCCCAATCCTTTCCTCTGCAGCCTCTGCTGCACTCAAGATGAATGAACAAGAAGCACTCTGAGACTCCTGTTCATTCACAAACAGAAGCATAATAAACACAGTTTACTATGCTTTGGTTATAAATGAACACAGTGAATGATCAATACCAATCACTTGCTGTGCTCATTAAGGAAAGGCAAGTATGATATATTTACTCCCACACCTTCCCCCTCTCTGCATCTGAAGATCCCGTGGCCTGCAGCAGCCAGCGGGAGCAGATATGTGCACATTGCATGGCAGGCACACGTCAGGGGGCACACAGTGGGGGGCTCGGGCAGCAGGGAAAATTGCATGTGAACAGAGCGGATGATCAGTGTGGCAGATGTGGGAAATTACTGGAACTAATCTTCTGTGTGGCTCTCCCTGCAGCAGCTGAAAGTGGGAAGGAGGAGATGCACTGACTGGCGGGACCCCTCTCAATACCATGCCCGGGACACATGCCCCCTCTGCCCCCCCTCCCTCCTATTTTTGGCTCTGTATAGATATAGATAGATAGGTAAATTACATAGATATGAATAGATAGAAAGAAAAACAAACAGTCTGATAGACTGATAGACTGATATATAGATTGATAGATAGATGGAAGGACAGATTGAAGGATAGATAGATAGATAGATAGATAGATAGATAGATAGATAGATAGATAGATAGATAGATAGATAGATAATAGATAGATAGATAGATAGATAGATAGATAGATAGATAGATAGATAGATGGAAGGACAGATTGAAGGATGGATAGATAGAGAGATAGATAGATAGATAGATAGATAGATAGATAATAGATAGATAGATAGATAGATAGATAGATAGATAATAGATAGATAGATAGATAGATAGAAAATAGATAATAGATAGATAGATAGATAGATAGATAGAAAATAGATAATAGATAGATAGATAGATAGATAATAGATAGATAGATAGATAGATAGATAGATAGATAGATAGATAGATAGATAGATAGATAGATAGATAATAGATAGATAGATAGATAGATAGATAATAGATAGATAGATAGATAGATAGATAGATAATAGATAATAGATAGATAGATAATAGATAGATAATAGATAGATAGATAGATAATAGATAGATAGATAATAGATAGATAGATAGATAGATAGATAGATAATAGATAGATAGATAATAGATAGATAGATAGATAGATAATAGATAGATAGATAGATAGATAGATAATAGATAGATAGATAGATAGATAGATAGATAGATAATAGATAGATAGATAGATAGATAATAGATAGATAGATAGATAGATAGATAATAGATAGATAGATAGATAGATAGATAATAGATAGATAATAGATAATAGATAGAT